>NC_042961.1:10220263-10412677 GCF_901001165.1 Salmo trutta | reverse complement strand
TGTTCTCCTCCTGTAATCGTGCCCTCTCATAATTAGTGTGAGTTCCTCTCCTGTAATCTTACCCTTTCATAATTAGTGTGTTCCTCTCCTGTAATCTTTCCCTCTCATAATTAGTGTGAGTTCCTCTCATAATTAGTGTGTTTTCCTCGACTGTAATCTTGCCCTCTCATAATTAGTGTGTTCCTCTCCTGTAATCTTGCCCTCTCATAATTAGTGTGGTCCTCTCCTGTAATCTTGCCCTCTCATAATTAGTGTGTTCCTCTCCTGTAATCTTGCCCTCTCATAATTAGTGTGAGTTCCTCTTCTGTAATCTTGCCTTCTCATTATTAGTGTGAATTCCTCTCCTGTAATCTTGCCCTTTCATAATTAGTGTGTACCTCTCCTGTAATCTTGCCCATTAATAATTAGTGTGTTCCTCTCCTGTAATCTTGCCCTCTCATAATGAGTGTTCCTCTCCTGTAATCTTGCCCTCTCATAATTAGTGTGTTCCTCTCCAGGAATCTTGCCCTCTCATAATTAGTGTGTTCCTCTCCTGTAATCTTGCCCTCTCATAATGTGTGAGTGCCTCTCCTGTAATCATGCCCTCTCATAAGTAGTGTCCCTCTCCTGTAATCTTGCCCTCTCATTATTAGTGTTGTCCTCTCCTGTAATCTTGCCCTCTCATAATTAGTGTGTTCCTCTCCTGTAATCTTGCCCTCTCATAATTAGTGTGTTCCTCTCCTGTAATCTTGCCCTCTCATAATTAGTGTGAGAGTTCCTCTCCTGTAATCTTGCCCTTTCATAATTAGTGTTATCCTCTCCTGTGATCTTTCCCTCTCATAAATAGTGTGAGTTCCTCTCATTATTAGTGTGTTCCTCTACTGTAATCTTGCCCTCTCATAATTAGTGTGTTCCTCTCCTGTAATCTTGCCCTCTCATAATTAGTGTGTTCCTCTCCTGTAATCTTGCCCTCTCATAATTAGTGTGTTCCTCTCCTGTAATCTTGCCCTCTCATATTTAGTGTGTTCCTCTTCTGTAATCTTGCCTTCTCATTATTAGTGTGATTTCCTCTCCTGTAATCTTGCCCTTTCATAATTAGTGTGTTCCTCTCCTGTAATCTTTCCCATTCATAATTAGTGTGTTCCTCTCCTGTAATCTTGCCCTCTCATAATTAGTGTGAGTTCCTCTCCTGTAATCTTGCCCTCTAATAATTAGTGTGAGTGCCTCTCCTGTAATCTTGCACTCTCAAAATTTGTGTGAATGCCTCTCCTGTAATCTTGCCCTCTCAAAATTAGTGCTTCCCTCCTGTAATCTTGCCCTCTCATAATTAGTGTTCCCCTCCTGTAATCTTGCCCTCTCATAATTAGTGTTCCCCTCCTGTAATCTTGCCCTCTCATAATTAGTGTTCCTCTCCTGTAATCTTGCCCTCTCATAATTAGTGTTATCCTCTCCTGTAATCTTGCCCTCTCATAATTAGTGTTCCTCTCCTGTAATCTTGCCCTCTCATAATTAGTGTTATCCTCTCCTGTAATCTTGCCCTCTCATAATTAGTGTTATCTTCTCCTGTAATCTTGCCCTCTCATAATTAGTGTTCCTCTCCTGTAATCTTGCCCTCTCATAATTAGTGTTGTCCTCTCCTGTGATCTTGCCCTCTCATAATTAGTGTTATCCTCTCCTGTAATCTTGCCCTCTCATAATTAGTGTTCCTCTCCTGTAATCTTGCCCTCTCATAATTAGTGTTCCTCTCCTGTAATCTTGCCCTCTCATAATTAGTGTTCCTCTCCTGTAATCTTGCCCTCTCATAATTAGTGTTCCTCTCCTGTAATCTTGCCCTCTCATAATTAGTGTTCCTCTCCTGTAATCTTGCCCTCTCATAATTAGTGTTATCTTCTCCTGTAATCTTGCTTTCTCATAATTAGTGTTCCTGTCCTGTAATCTTGCCCTCTCATAATTAGTGTTCCTCTCCTGTAATCTTGCCCTCTCATAATTAGTGTTATCCCCTCCTGTAATCTTGCCCTCTCATAATTAGTGTTCCCTCCTGTAATCTTGCCCTCTCATAATGAGTGTTCCTCTCCTGTAATCTTGCCCTCTCATAATTAGTGTTATCCTCTCCTGTAATCTTGCCCTCTCATTAGTGTTATCCTCCCCTGTAATCTTGCCCTCTCATAATTAGTGTGTTCCTCTCCTGTAATCTTGCCCTCTCATAATTAGTGTTCCTCTCCTGTAATCTTGCCCTCTCATAATTAGTGTGAGTTCCTCTCCTGTAATCTTGACTTTTCATAATTAGTGTTCCTCTCCTGTAATCTTTCCCTCTCATAATTAGTGTGAGTTCCTCTCATAATTAGTGTGAGTTCCTCTCCTGTAATCTTGCCCTCTCATAATTAGTGTTCCTCTCCTGTAAACTTGCCCTCTCATAATTAGTGTGTTCCTCTCCTGTAAACTTGCCCTCTCATAATTAGTGTTCCTCTCCTGTAATGTTGCCCTCTCATAATGAGTGTGCCTCTCCTGTAATCTTGCCCTCTCATATTTAGTGTGTTCCTCTCCAGGAATCTTGCCCTCTCATAATTAGTGTTATCCTCTCCTGTAATCTTGCCCTCTCATAATGTGTGAGGTCCTCTCCTGTAATCTTGCCCTCTCATAATTACTGTGTTCCTCTCCTGTAATCTTGCCCTCACATAATTAGTGTTCCTCTCCTGTAATCTTGCCCTCTCATAATTAGTGTGTTCCTCTCCTGTAATCTTGCCCTCTCATAATTAGTGTGTTCCTCTCCTGTAATCTTGCCCTCTCATAATTAGTGTACCTCTCCTGTAATCTTGCCCTCTCATAATTAGTGTTTCCCTCCTGTAATCTTGCCCTCTCATAATTAGTGTTCCTCTCCTGTAATCTTGCCCTCTCATAATTGGTGTATCTCTCCTGTAATCTTGCCCTCTGATAATTAGTGTGTGGTCCTCTCCTGTAATCTTGCCCTCTCATATTTAGTGTTCCTCTCCTGTAATCTTGCCCTCTCATTATTAGTGTGAGTTCCTCTCCTGTAATCGTGCCCTCTCATAATTAGTGTGAGTGCCTCTCCTGTAATCTTGCCCTCTCATAATTAGTGTGGCTCTCTCCTGTAATCTTGCCCTCTCATAATTACTGTGTTCCTCTCCTGTAATCTTGCCCTCACATAATTAGTGTTCCTCTCCTGTAATCTTGCCCTCTCATAATTAGTGTGTTCCTCTCCTGTAATCTTGCCCTCTCATAATTAGTGTTCTCCTCCTGTAATCTTGGCCTCTCATAATTAGTGTTCCTCTCCTGTAATCTTGCCCTCTCATAATTAGTGTTTCCCTCCTGTAATCTTGCCCTCTCATAATTAGTGTTCCTCTCCTGTAATCTTGCCCTCTCATAATGTGTGAGTGCCTCTCCTGTAATCTTGCCCTCTCATAATTAGTGTGCCTCTCCAGGAATCTTGCCCACTCATAATTAGTGTTATCCTCTCCTCTAATCTTGCCCTCTCATAATAAGTGTTATCCTCTCCTGTAATCTTGCCCTCTCATAATTAGTGTTCCTCTCCTGTAATCTTGCCCTCTCATAATGAGTGTTATCCTCTCCTGTAATCTTGCTCCTCTCAAAATTAGTGTTCCTCTCCTGTAATCTTGCCCTCTCATAATTAGTGTTACCCTCTCCTGTGATATTGCCCTCTCAAAATTAGTGTTATCCTCTCCTGTGATCTTGCCCTCTCATAATTAGTGTTACCCTCTCCTGTAATCTTGCCCTCTCATAATTAGTGTGCCTCTCCTGTAATCTTGCCCTCTCATAATTAGTGTGCCTCTCCTGTAATCTTGCCCTCTCATAATTAGTGTTATCCCCTCCTGTAATCTTGCCCTCTCATAATTAGTGTTCCCCTCCTGTAATCTTGCACTCTCATAATGAGTGTTCCTCTCCTGTAATCTTTCCATCTCATAATTAGTGTTATCCTCTCCTGTAATCTTGCCCTCTCATTAGTGTTATCCTCCCCTGTAATCTTGCCATCTCATAATTAGTGTGTTCCTCTCCTGTAATCTTGCCCTCTCATAATTAGTGTTCCTCTCCTGTAAACTTGCCCTCTCATAATTAGTGTGTTCCTCTCCTGTAATATTGCCCTCTCATAATTAGTGTGTTCCTCTCCTGTAATCTTGCCCTCTCATAATTAGTGTGTTCCTCTCCTGTAATCTTGCCCTCTCATAATTAGTGTGTTCCTCTCCTGTAAACTTGCCCTCTCATAATTAGTGTGTTCCTCTCCTGTAAACTTGCCCTCTCATAATTAGTGTTATCCTCTCCTGTAATGTTGCCCTCTCATAATGAGTGTTCCTCTCCTGTAATCTTGCCCTCTCATATTTAGTGTGTTCCTCTCCAGGAATCTTGCCCTCTCATAATTAGTGTGTTCCTCTCCTGTAATCTTGCCCTCTCATAATGTGTGAGTGCCTCTCCTGTAATTTTGAACTCTCATAATTAGTCTGTTCCTCTCCTGTAATCTTGCCCTCTCATAATTAGTGTTATCCTCTCCTGTAATCGTGCCCTCTCATAATTAGTGTGAGTTCCTCTCCTGTAATCTTACCCTTTCATAATTAGTGTGTTCCTCTCCTGTAATCTTTCCCTCTCATAATTAGTGTGAGTTCCTCTCATAATTAGTGTGTGTTCCTCGACTGTAATCTTTCCCTCTCATAATTAGTGTGTTCCTCTCCTGTAATCTTGCCCTCTCATAATTAGTGTGGTCCTCTCCTGTAATCTTGCCCTCTCATAATTAGTGTGTTCCTCTCCTGTAATCTTGCCCTCTCATAATTAGTGTGTTCCTCTTCTGTAATCTTGCCTTCTCATTATTAGTGTGATTTCCTCTCCTGTAATCTTGCCCTTTCATAATTAGTGTGTACCTCTCCTGTAATCTTGCCCATTAATAATTAGTGTGTTCCTCTCCTGTAATCTTGCCCTCTCATAATGAGTGTTCCTCTCCTGTAATCTTGCCCTCTCATAATTAGTGTGTTCCTCTCCAGGAATCTTGCCCTCTCATAATTAGTATGTTCCTCTCCTGTAATCTTGCCCTCTCATAATGTGTGAGTGCCTCTCCTGTAATCATGCCCTCTCATAAGTAGTGTCCCTCTCCTGTAATATTGCCCTCTCATTATTAGTGTGAGTCCCTCTCCTGTAATCTTGCCCTCTCATAATTAGTGTTCCTCTCCTGTAATCTTGCCCTCTCATAATTAGTGTTCCTCTCCTGTAATCTTGCCCTCTAATAATTAGTGTGAGTGCCTCTCCTGTAATCTTGCACTCTCAAAATTTGTGTGAATGCCTCTCCTGTAATCTTGCCCTCTCAAAATTAGTGCTTCCCTCCTGTAATCTTGCCCTCTCATAATTAGTGTTCCCCTCCTGTAATCTTGCCCTCTCATAATTACTGTTCCCCTCCTGTAATCTTGCCTTCTCATAATTAGTGAGTTCCTCTCCTGTAATCTTGCCCTCTCATAATTAGTGTTCCTCTCCTGTAATCTTGCCCTCTCATAATTAGTGTTCCTCTCCTGTAATCTTGCCCTCTCATAATTAGTGTTATCCTCTCCTGTAATCTTGCCCTCTCATAATTAGTGTACCTCTCCTGTAATCTTGCCCTCTCATAATTAGTGTTACCCTCTCCTGTGATATTGCCCTCTCAAAATTAGTGTTGTCCTCTCCTGTGATCTTGCCCTCTCATAATTAGTGTTATCCTCTCCTGTAATCTTGCCCTCTCATAATTAGTGTTGTCCTCTCCTGTAATCTTGCCCTCTCATAATTAGTGTTATCCTCTCTTGTAATCTTGCCCTCTCATAATTAGTGTGTTCCTCTCCTGTAATCTTGCCCTCTCATAATTAGTGTTCCTCTCCTGTAATCTTGCCCTCTCATAATTAGTATTCCTCTCCTGTAATCTTGCCCTCTCATAATTAGTGTTCCTCTCCTGTAATCTTGCCCTCTCATAATTAGTGTTATCCCCTCCTGTAATCTTGCCCTCTCATAATGAGTGTTCCCCTCCTGTAATCTTGCCCTCTCCTAATGAGTGTTCCTCTCCTGTAATCTTGCCCTCTCATAATTAGTGTTCTCCTCCTGTAATCTTGCCCTCTCATAATTAGTGTGTTCCTCTCCTGTAATCTTGCCCTCTCATAATTAGTGTTATCCTCTCCTGTAATCTTGCCCTCTCATTAGTGTTATCCTCCCCTGTAATCTTGCCCTCTCATAGTTAGTGTTATCCTCTCCTGTAATCTTGCCCTCTCATAATTAGTGTGTTCCTCTCCTGTAAACTTGCCCTCTCATAATTAGTGTGTTCCTCTCCTGTAATCTTGCCCTCTCATAATTAGTGTGTTCCTCTCCTGTAATCTTGCCCTCTCATAATTAGTGTCCCTCTCCTGTAATCTTGCCCTCTCATAATTAGTGTGTCCCTCTCCTGTAAACTTGCCCTCTCATAATTAGTGTGTCCCTCTCCTGTAATATTGTCCTCTCATAATTAGTTTTCCTCTCCTGTAATCTTGCCCTCTCATAATTAGTGTTCCTCTCCTGTAATCTTGCCCTCTCATAATTAGTGTGTTCCTCTCCTGTAATCTTGCCCTCTCATAAATAGTGTTCCTCTCCTGTAATCTTGCCCTCTCATAATTAGTGTGAGTTCCTCTCCTGTAATCTTGACCTTTCATAATTAGTGTTCCTCTCCTGTAATCTTTCCCTCTCATAATTAGTGTGAGTTCCTCTCATAATTAGTGTGTGTTCCTCTACTGTAATCTTGCCCTCTCATAATTAGTGTGTTCCTCTTCTGTAATCTTGCCTTCTCATTATTAGTGCGATTTCCTCTCCTGTAATCTTGCCCTTTCGTAATTAGTGTGTTCCTCTCCTGTAATCTTGCCCATTCATAATTAGTGTGTTCCTCTCCTGTAATCTTGCCTTCTCATTATTATTGTGAGTTCCTCTCCTGTAATCTTGCCCTCTCATACTTAGTGTTCCTCTCCTGTAATCTTGCCCTCTCATAATTAGTGTGAGTTCCTCTCCTGTAATCTTGCCCTTTCATAATTAGTGTTCCTCTCCTGTAATCTTGCCCTCTCATAATTAGTGTGTTCCTCTCCTGTAATCTTGCCCTCTCATAATTAGTGTTCCTCTCCTGTAATCTTGCCCTCTCATAATTAGTGTGTTCCTCTCCTGTAAACTTGCCCTCTCATAATTAGTGTGGTCCTCTCCTGTAATCTTGCCCTCTCAAAATTAGTGTGTTCCTCTCCTGTAAACTTGCCCTCTCATAATTAGTGTGTTCCTCTACTGTAAACTTGCCCTCTCATAATTAGTGTGTTCCTCTCCTGTAATCTTGCCCTCTCATAATGAGTGTTCCTCTCCTGTAATCTTGCCCTCTCATAATTAGTGTGTTCCTCTCCAGGGATCTTGCCCTGTCATAATTAGTGTGTTCCTCTCCTGTAATCTTGCCCTCTCAAAATTTGTGTTATCCTCTCCTGTAATCTTGCCCTCTCATAATTAGTGTGTTCCTCTCCTGTAATCTTGCCCTCTAATTATTAGTTTGAGTTCCTCTCCTGTAATCTTGCCCTCTAATTATTAGTGTGAGTTCCTCTCCTGTAATCTTGCCCTCTCATAATGTGTGAGGTCCTCTCCTGTAATCTTGCCCTCTCATAATTAGTGTTCTCCTCCTGTAATCTTGCCCTCTCATAATTAGTGTTCCTCTCCTGTAATCTTGCCCTCTCATAATTAGTGTTCTCATCCTGTAATCTTGCCCTCTCATAATTAGTGTGTTCCTCTCCTGTAATCTAGCCCTCTCATAATTAGTGTTATCCTCTCCTGTAATCTTGCCCTCTCATAATTAGTGTTACCCACTCCTGTGATATTGCCCTCTCAAAATTAGTGTTATCCTCTCCTGTAATCTTGCCCTCTCATTAGTGTTATCCTCTCCTGTAATCTTGCCCTCTCATAATTAGGGTTATCCTCTCCTGTAATCTTGCCCTCTCATAATTAGTGTTATCCTCTCCTGTAATCTTGCCCTCTCATAATTAGTGTGTTCCTGTCCTGTAATCTTGCCCTCTCATAATTAGTGTGAGGTCCTCTCCTGTAATCTTGCCCTCTCATAATTAGTGTGAGGTCCTCTCCTGTAATCTTGCCCTCCCATAATTAGTGTCTCTCTCCTGTAATCTTGCCCTCTCATAATTACTGTGTTCCTCTCCTGTAATCTTGCCCTCACATAATTAGTGTGTTCCTCTCCTGTAATCTTGTCCTCTCATAATTAGTGTTCTCCTCCTGTAATCTTGCCCTCTCATAATTAGTGTTCCCCTCCTGTAATCTTGCCCTCTCATAATTAGTGTTATCCTCTCCTGTAATCTTGCCCTCTCATAATTAGTGTTACCCTCTCCTGTGATATTGCCCTCTCAAAATTAGTGTTATCCTCTCCTGTAATCTTGCCCTCTCATTAGTGTTATCCTCTCCTGTAATCTTGCCCTCTCATAATTAGGGTTATCCTCTCCTGTAATCTTGCCCTCTCATAATTAGTGTTATCCTCTCCTGTAATCTTGCCCTCTCATAATTAGTGTTCCTCTCCTGTAATCTTGCCCTCTCATAATTAGTGTTCCTCTCCTGTAATCTTGCCCTCTCATAATTAGTGTTATCCCTTCCTGTAATCTTGCCCTCTCATAATTAGTGTTCCCCTCCTGTAATCTTGCCCTCTCATTAGTGTTATCCTCCCCTGTAATCTTGCCCTCTCATAATTAGTGTTATCCTCTCCTGTAATCTTGCCCTCTCATAATTAGTGTGTTCCTCTCCTGTAAACTTGCCCTCTCATAATTAGTGTGTTCCTCTCCTGTAATCTTGCCCTCTCATAATTAGTGTTCCTCTCCTGTAATCTTGCCCTCTCATAATTAGTGTGTTCCTCTCCTGTAAACTTGCCCTCTCGTAATTAGTGTATTCCTCTCCTGTAAACTTGCCCTCTCATAATTAGTGTGTTCCTCTCCTGTAATCTTGCCCTCTCATAATGAGTGTTCCTCTCCTGTAATCTTGCCCTCTCATAATTAGTGTGTTCCTCTCCAGGAATCTTGCCCTCTCATAATTAGTGTGTTCCTCTCCTGTAATCTTGCCCTCTCATAATGTGTGAGTGCCTCTCCTGTAATCTTGCCCTCTCATAATTAGTGTCCCTCTCCTGTAATCTTGTCCTCTCATAATTAGTGTTCCTCTCCTGTAATCTTGCCCTCTCATAATTAGTGTTCCTCTCCTGTAATCTTGCCCTCTCATAATTAGTGTTCCTCTCCTGTAATCTTGCCCTCTCATAATTAGTGTGAGTTCCTCTCCTGTAATCTTGCCCTTTCATAATTAGTGTTCCTCTCCTGTTATCTTTCCCTCTCATAATTAGTGTGAGTTCCTCTCATAATTAGTGTGTGTTCCTCTACTGTAATCTTGCCCTCTCATAATTAGTGTGTTCCTCTTCTGTAATCTTGCCTTCTCATTATTAGTGCGAGTTCCTCTCCTGTAATCTTGCCCTCTCATAATTAGTGTTCCTCTCCTGTAATCTTGCCCTCTCATAATTAGTGTGAATGCCTCTCCTGTAATCTTGCCCTCTCATAATTAGTGAGTTCCTCTCCTGTAATCTTGCCCTCTCATAATTAGTGTGAGTTCCTCTCCTGTAATCTTGCCCTCTCATAATTAGTGTGAGTTCCTCTCCTGTAATCTTGCCCTTTCATAATTAGTGTGTTCCTCTCCTGTAATCTTGCCCTCTCATAATTAGTGTGTGCCTCTCCTGTAATCTTGCCCTCTCATAATTAGTGTGTTCCTCTCTTGGAAGCCTGTGTCCTCGGGAAAACCACCATCTGCTCCAGCAAAACGATAGCAATATCACCCTGGCTATTCTTAGCAGAATCAGCTCAGGCTAAAACAGCAGAGAGGAACTCTGCCAAGAGAGGCCGGATTTCACAGTAAAAAGCAATAACCCTGTTTATAAATGATTCAACCAGGTTGGAGGGCAGAGAGGGGAGATAAACAGGAGAAAATTAAATGGTGCTTTGTTTGTAGTGCCTCAGAAGATTCAATACATCCCTCTGCTCCTGAGAAAGATGTTTACCTTACAGCGATAGCTCAGCCAAGAAACAAAAACATTCAAGAAACATAGCTAGAACTCATAGTGAAAAGGTACTCATTGAGCTTCATTCGTTGGGCTACTGTACTAATGGCTACTGTAACGATTGGCGTCGGGTGATGAAGAAGCGGACCAAAACGCAGCTGGGAGCGAACACGTTTATTCTTACACTGAATAAAACACGTACACAAAACCAAGAAAATGCCTGATCATTAACTGCTCAACAAAAAGAGACAACAACCCACAAACATCGTGGGGGGAAAGGAACTTAAATGTGATTCCCAATCAGACATAACTAGCGACAGCTGTCTGATTGGAAATCACCCCGAGCCCAACATAGAAATAAACCACAAAGAAAGGCTATAACAAAACATAGACAATAAACCATAGAAATACCACACCCTGACCAAAATAGCAGAGTTCCCCTGGTCAGGGCGTGACAGTACCCCCCCTCCAACGGTGCGTACTCCCGGCGCACCAACCTAAAGTCTATTAGGGGGGGGACCCGGGTGGGCGCCTCCCCCTCGGTGGAGGCTCTGGCCCCGGGCGTGTTTCTCCCCCTGCCTCCACCCTAGCCCTACCCCTCTGGCCCGGACTGGACCACGGTGGAGCGGCATGCTCAGGCTCCGGAGCGGAGCCGCCGACCGGAACAGGACTGGTCACCGGTGGACCGGACACAGGCCGTGCCGGACTGTGGACACGCGCCGTGGGCCTGGTGCGGGGAACAGGGACGGGCCGGACAGGACCGGGGACACGCACCACCAACCTGGTGCGGGGAGCAGGGACGGGCCGGACTGGCCTGGGGACACGCACCAGCAACCTGGTGCGGGTAGCAGGGACGGGCCGGACTGGACTAGGGACACGCACCCCCGGCTTGGTGCGGGGAGCAGGGATGGGCCGGACAGGACTGGGGACACGCACCACTAACCTGGTGCGGGGAGCAGGGACGGGACGGACTGGACTGGGGACACGCACCACTGGCTTGGTGCGGGGAGCAGGGATGGGCCGGACAGGACTGGGGACACGCACCACTGGCTTGGTGCGGGGAGCAGGGATGGGCCGGACAGGACTGGGGACACGCACCACTAACCTGGTGCAGGGAGTAGGGACGGGCCGGACTGGATTGGGGACACACACCACTGGCTTGGTGCGGGGAGCAGGGATGGGCCGGACAGGACTGGGGACACGCACCACTGGCTTGGTGCGGGGAGCAGGGATGGGCCGGACTGGACTGTGGACACGCACCACATTCGCCCGGCAAGGGCGAGGTGCTGGCACAGGACGTGCTGGACCGTGACCGCACACCGGCGACACAGTGCGCATAAGCGGCGCCGGATATCCTGGACCGAGGAGGCGCACTGGAGGTCTGGAGTGCACAGCTGACATCACCCGTTCTGGCTCAACGCCCACCTTAGCCTGGCAAGTGTGGAGCGCTGGCACAGAACGCACTGGGCTGTGCAGCCGTACCGGAGACACAGTGCGCGTCCTCGGCGCAGGATACATCGGACCGAGAAGGGGCACCGGAGGCCAGGAGCGCTGAGCCGTCACAACACGTCCTCGCTGAACACTCCCCCTAGCCCGGCAAATGCGGGGCGCTGGCACAGAGCGCACTGGGCTGTGCAGGCGCACTGGGGATACCGTGCGCACCTCTGCCACCCAAGGCTCTTCCTCCACGCTGTCCCTACGCAGGTCCTCCAGGACCTGCCACATCTCTGCCTCCTCCTTCGCCGTTATCCCCCACGAGAGCAGTGGTCTGGGCTCTTCCTCTGCCCTTCCGGACCACCCCATTAGCCCCCCCAAAAATTTTTCTTGGGGGTGTCTTCCGGGCCTCCTCGACCGCCGCCTGCGACTCCTTCCACCGGCTGGCATCACCTCCTCGACCTGGGAATCCCTCCGCCAGGGTCCCTTCCCCGACATGATCTCCTCCCAGGTCCAGAACTCCTTTCCCTCGCGAGCCCATCTCTCGCGCTCCTTTTCCTCCCGCTGCTTGGTCCTGGTTCGGTGGGTTGTTCTGTAACGATTGGCGTCGGGTGATGAAGAAGCGGACCAAAACGCAGCTGGGAGCGAACACATGTTTATTCTTACACTGAATAAAACACGTACACAAAACCAAGAAAATGCCTGATCATTAACTGCTCAACAAAAAGAGACAACAACCCACAAACATCGTGGGGGAAAGGAACTTAAATGTGATTCCCAATCAGACATAACTAGCGACAGCTGTCTGATTGGAAATCACCCCGAGCCCAACATAGAAATAAACCACAAAGAAAGGCTATAACAAAACATAGAAAATAAACCATAGAAATACCACACCCTGACCAAAATAGCAGAGTTCCCCTGGTCAGGGCGTGACAGCTACAGCATATTTTGTATGAACAGCAGGAAATATAACCGATTAGCAATGGAAATTCTGCAATAAGGGGAATAATTTAAAACATGAATAGTCTCAGTTAATCTATAATGAGCGCAATTCCTCCGAACATTTTAAATAACTTAATGAATAAGAACAATAAGGGCTCTATTTTAACAAACCTTACTCAACGGTAAATCTTAGTGCTGGCGGTGGCGCTATAGGTCCGGGTGTGTGTCAGAAATATTTTAGCTATTTTCACAGCAGGAATTATGGGCTCAATAGCTGGCGGTGGCGCAAAATGGCTGGGTTTTCATGAATAAACTAGTTGTAGGTGTGTCTAGGCTTGCCCCTTCACTGGCCAATCAGAACATGCTCCATGGCTAAATATGTGGTTGCTTCAAGTTGTGTTTAGGGTATTTGGTTATCAACTTTTATGTTAGTCCATTATAAATAGCCTATAGAAACAAAATAACAAAATGTAGGCCTATCCCATATTTGCTAAATATGTTGAACATGTTTGTTGTCCACATTGTACTAAGTAGGCTAATTGCATGGCTTCAATATGAAACATTACATTATGTCTGAGCTATGCCATACATAGTCAATATGCAAGATTAAATTCATTATTGAAAGGACCTAAAAAGACAGTGAATAATTCTAATCAAATTCGAATAAAACGACACAACTTGTTTTGAATAGCCTAAATACAGCTACAGGCACCATCATTTCTCCACTTTGCCATATAATATTAAGAGAAAGTAGACTATGGAGGGTTTTATGCACATCCAAAATTCTCAATATCCAATATAAAGAGAAAGGGGGAATGTCCACTTACCGTTATACTGTCCCCAAATGTTTTATAAACATCTTGAAACCGTCTTACAGATCATATTTGCACTTCTCCAAAAATAGCAGACGGCTTCTAAATTGCATTACAGCGAGCAATGCGTTCTCACCATAAAGCCGTGGACAGTGAATCATTCTAATAAACTTGGTTTTTAATAAAATTTGACGAAAAACAAGCTATTCTTAGACAACAACAATATTCCTAAATAAGATGGGATCAGAATCATGATATCATAAATTGCATATCTTGTTCCATTAGCAGGCACACGTAGGCCTAAGGCCAAGGGCTCTTAGGCAGGAGTAGCCTATGATGTTTGTCCAATTCATCGAAGATAGCTATTAAATAGTAGCCTAGGCCTATACAGTAGCCTAACACTACAATAGTCCTAGTTTTAACAAACATGTAGCCTATCTAGTGTTCTACATTTAAAAAGTAATCGGCTTCAACATGGAAATATTAGGCTATAGACAATGCATTCGCTTTTCCACTTAGCTTACCATCGCCATTGATATGGCCAGTAGTGACTTTGTAAACAAGCCTACAAGCAGATTCAGCACCATAGACAGCTATCAAAATTCCCACAATTTGACAGTTAGGTCCAACAGAGGAAAGTGGAAGATGCATTTTTTGACAAAATAATAAACAAAAAACGGTAAGCAGTATTTTTTAAATAACTTGATGTTCCTAAACAGGCTTCCTACAGTCACTAACACATTTCATGTAATGGAAATCGTACATAATGAGCCCAGACTTTTCACAGAAGCTGGACAAAAATGATGTCCAATATAACAAAAAAAGGGGGATTTCGTTGACTGTTTTGCTGCAATTTTTTTGGTGATATAGCGATAGGGCACCACTCATGTTTCGTGCGCAAGCGTTGCAAAATAAATGTACACATACATGTTATTCAATCATTTCATCTAAACTGCTTGCGCGTGTCAACGAGCGTCTGCGTAGCCAGGCACTAAAAGTCCCGCCTCTCCCATCTCCTCATTGGTTTTTAGGAGCATATACCCACGTGGGTGATTGAAAGATGAACTAAGATCCACACATGGAGAACACATGATTTTGTGTGACTCAAAATGGGTCAAAATTCTACAAAGATCCAGAAAAAAATAGCCTTGTGCAGTTCATGTAAAATAACAACCCAATGTTTATATCCCAGAACAAATTAACTAGCAACAGCAAGCTAGCTAGCTAAATATCCATGAATGTTTCATGTGTTTCAACCTGTCCCCAAATTGGCATATTGGCACACGTTATTAAGGACACACCTCAAATATTTCCACCCATCCCACCTCAGCGCAAGCAAGCTGATGTTAGACGGGTAAATTACAAACCGTGGCGTAAGGGGTGGAAATGCCTGCGTGACATTTTTTACATGACGAAATTGCTAACTAACATGCGTTTGACACTGCACCTCCTTACCGCCATCTGAAAATAGAGCCCCTAAGTGTCTGCCACCAGACAGTGTTGGAAGGAGTACTGTTATTAAACTGAGATTATAGAGCTGTGAAGTTAGATACACCAAAGGCAAACAGAAGATCAGTCATTCTAACAGGCCTCTCAGAAAACCTTAATCTCAATAATGGAACAGGCAGTTTACTGTGAGTGGTTTTGTCTGGAGAAAGCATGAGCTGTTATGACTGGGCTAATGACTGGATTACACCACCTTCAAAATGGATAGGATTCCCTATTACAGATGTAGGATCTTAATTTGAGCCAGTTTGCTACAGCCAGAAAATAATCCTACAGAAACAGGAAATTTAAATTATATGGATTATAAATAATGGACATTTTTGTAAGGATTATACATTTTTACGTAAGGGAAAATCAAGTCTGAAATTTCAAAGGGGAAATTACAAACTTCAGAAGCCTTTTTAAACCTCAAATGCACACACGTTTTAAATGCCCTGCATTCCGGGAAAGTTATCCAGCAACAGGGTGATCAAATTAAGATCCTACACCTGTAGATACAATTCCAAAGGTATCCAGTGAATATTCTAGTAGTACTGGAAAATGCCTGATGGAAATACAGTCCTGTATAGCCTATTATTTCATACAATTTCAGTACAGCACAGCAAGATAAGCATCTATGTCACAGTGCTCAGGAAAGAGCAGAGACATCACAGAATTTCATGATGAAAGATGTGCTTAAATGGTCTGTACCGTAGTTGCCTAGGAGTGTCAATGACAAGACTTGTTAAAGTAGAAACCAATTGGAAACCAAGCTACTCCTCAGACACTCACACACTGAGGTAAATTCAGCTACTGAGATCTCATAGAGATGCGGTGAAGTGAGATAGCAGGCGTGGTAGGTGTAAGAACAGAAAGTGGGAACATTCATTGCTCAAGGGGCAAAGAAATGGTGGCAAACTGAGAAGCCAATTTCCGTGTCAATTTTAATTAAGTGTGCTGAGGGTGAGAGGCAATTACAGGAGAGGAGACATGCATCAACTATTGATATCTGTTGTCATTATCCTGTGACAGGTAATCCCAAGGCTGATCAAACTACATGCTCGAATAGGTCTTTTGACACATCCTGTTACAGAACCTAATGAAATCCTACATACTTCAACCCTATTACATAAAGACGACTTTTCTGATCTCCATGGTTTGACCTATGAGGCACTTAAGTTGATCAAAAGTTCTGCTTCCTCAACACCCTACAGCTTTTAACCAGTTTCCCCGGTTCTTTCTTTCAACCGTGTCCATGTATCGAATGAAGTGCCATCTTTCACCGGTGAATGCCTTTAGATAAGCCAGAGCTCCCATATACTTCATTCATTTAGCTGCCATATACTTCATCAACTCAGTACGGTCCTTTCTCATGGTGTAAGACAACTGAGGCGTACAGGCCGTGGTGTTCCACCACCCACACAGCTGGGAGGAGAGCTGCCAGCAACGCCATGTCACTAGCAAGATGGAACTATGCCCACTGACAGACCATTGTCTAACATCCCTCCAAGGCCTACTGTTCTTATATTTAGGGCCTAATGTGGTCAGGAAAACTACCTTCATATTATCGAAAAAAACCTTTCAAATAAATAGAAACCACATGTTTGACTCCGTTCCATGAATTCGATTCCAGCCATTACAATGAGCCTGTCCTCCTATAGATGCTCTCACCAGCCTCCTCTGGTGTGAACACAGTACATAATCGATGCGTCGTCAAGGTAATCAATACGTTGTCATAAGCACCCATGCAGTTACAATGTGTGTTTGTGAGACACCTTGGCCCAGCAACACAGACAACCAATGGAATATCCCATCCCTTTTCATCATTTCTTTTATAATATACTGTAACATCACCAATTATTATCAAGTCCGATAAACATGTTGAAAACCACTGAGAGAAAATTATGTTTGAGCATTGACTAAAGATTTTCTTTCCTTATGCACCCATCTATTTTTCAAAGGACTCCATATTGTAGTGAGGCAGAGAGAGGAACCAGTAAAGGTCAACGGCTCATTTGAAGTCTTCAGCTCCGTGAAATCAGGAACACTTCGAGCCCAGCCTGGTGTTAATGGAGCATCGTGGGAGTAGCGCTGTGTCCGTCTCTGATACAGTCATTAACCCCTGGTTAATGAGACCAGCCAGTAAACACGGTCACATCTCAGATCTGTCACACGCTCGCAGACGCACAGACACCAACACACACACACACACACACACACACACACACACACACACACACACACACACACACACACACACAGATTCATGCACACACACAATCACACACACACACACACTCACACTCACAGACACAGATTCATGCACATACACAATCACACACAAACACACCATCAGCAATCCGTGCCCATCTCCTGGTCTCTGCATACTGGCCCTAATAAAGCTGGTATTGTGGTGTCCCAGTCAGCCCCAGTAATGTATGCAAAGGTCATGAGGAGGAGACAGAGGGGATAAGCCAAAGCTGGTGGCAGTGATGAGGGAGAGAGAGGCTGACAAGGTCTCTCTATTTCCAGTACTAATTCATTCAATCAGTGATACTACATAAAACAAATATCATATCCACCATGTCATAAGACGTCCTGGTGTCAGATTCTAGCTGGTTGATAAGTTGTAGAATATAGCTTGTGACTATGCTATATAAACATTTGGTTTAACACTAGACTGTGGAGTGTGTGACTGTGACAGTAGACTGTAAAGGTCTAGTTTAAAGACTTGCTTGTCTTAGTGTGAAAGGGCTGTTTGAAAGTGTGGCTGAGTCCCGGTTCTTCCTACTTCTGCCTGGCTGGCTGGCAGTGACAGATGTATCCGGAGCCGGGTTCTGCCCTGCAGCACTGACGGAAATGGGACAGCAGAGGGAGTTCAGAGAACCAGAGCATGAGAGTAAGCACAGCCCAACCGGAGCCAGGCCGGGGATTCCAGCCAAGGGTACAGCACTGTGAAACACACCAGCTGGAGCCACAAGCACCAGTCACTTCCAGACACACGGACACATGACAAGAACACACAACTGAACCTGTGAATTTAGCAAGAGCTTTCTTCTGAATGCAGAGGCTTCCATTTTCTGACTGCCCGTTTGTATCTGCCAAGGGGATACATCTCCACACCTTTGTAATACCTCAAGGAAACGGCTGTTCAGATGGAGAGCATTCAAGAACCCATTGACTTATAAACCACTAATGTAATTCTACATTTTTTTAACTAGGCTTCTTAAGGGTTCTTAGAGGTGATTATACCTTGTACTGGGTTCATCACTGTATCCAACACTAGGTGTCTCTGTGTCTCTGTGTATGCAATGCCACAGCATTAGGGTAAAGGTAATCTCTGTTAAGCCAGAACTAAAATCTTGAAGTCGTGACTTGCGACATACGCCTAGTTTCCTGAATCGGGTCACTTTTGGTGAGGTATGTTTATGTAGTCTGTCCACAAGAGATTAAGGTAAAGGTAGGGTTGCAAAATTGTGGTAAATTATAATTAATTTCTCTGGTTTTCCCAAAATCCCGGTTGGAGGAACCCCGGAATCAGGAGGGAAAAAGCTGGAAATCTGGAATCCTCAAAAGAGGAATTCTGGAAAAAATGGGAATTTATTGAAAGTTCCTGGAATTTTGGAACACTGTGTAATAACAACTACAATGGTGACTATTTTGTTGCCCAGGTACATGGGGACATGAGAGATGAGTGGATGGGTAATTCTAAAGACTCTCACGAAAGAGACTGGATTCTAAAGCCTCTCATAGTGGAAACTAGATTCTAAAGCCTTTCATAGAGGAGACTGGATTCTAAAGCTCTCATAGAGGAGACTGGATTCTAAAGCCTCTCAAAGAGGAGACTGGATTCTAAAGCCTCTCAAAGAGGAGACTGGATTCTAAAGCTCTCATAGAGGAGACTGGATACTAAAGCCTCTCAAAGAGGAGACTGGATTCTAAAGCTCTCATAGAGGAGACTGGATTCTAAAGCCTCTCAAAGAGGAGACTGGATTCTAAAGCTCTCATAGAGGAGACTGGATTCTAAAGCCTCTCAAAGAGGAGACTGGATTCTAAAGCTCTCATAGAGGAGACTGGATTCTAAAGCCTCTCAAAGAGGAGACTGGATTCTAAAGCCTATCATAGAGAAGACTGGATTCTATAGCCTCTCATAGAGGAGACTGGATTCTAAAGCCTCTCATAGAGGAGACTGGATTCTATAGCCTCTCATATAGGAGACTGGATTTTAAAGCCTCTCATGGAGGAGACTGGATTCTATAGCCTTTCATATAGGAGACAGGATTCTAAAGCCTCTCATAGAGAAGACTGGATTCCATAGCCTTTCATATAGGAGACTGGATTCAAAAGCCTGTCATAGAGGAGACTGGATTCTAAAGCCTGTCATATAGGAGACTGGATTCTAAAGCCTCTCATAGAGGAGCCTTGATAATAAGCCAGTCATACAGGAGACTTGATTCTAAAGCCTCTCATAAAGGTGATTGGATTCTAAAACCTGTCATTCAGGACACTGGATTATGAAGCCTCTCATAGAGGAGACTAGATTCTAAAGCCTGTCATATAGGAGACTGGATTCTAAAGCCTCTCATAAAGGAGACTGTTTCTAAAGCCTCTCATATAGGAGACTGGATTCTAATGCCTGTCATATAAGAGACTGGATTATAAAGCTTGTGAAAATGGAGACTGGATTCTAAAGCCTGTCAAATAGGAGACTGTATTTTAAAGCCTGTCATAGAGGAGACTGGGTTCTAAAGCCTCTCATATAGGAAACTTGATTATAAAGCCTGTCATATAGGAGACTGGATTCTAAAGCCTCTCATACAGGAGACTGGATTCTAAAGCCTGTCATATAGGAGACTGGATTCTAAAGCCTGTCATATAAGAGACTGGATTCTAAAGCCTGTCATATAAGAGACTGGATTGGCTCAAGAAGAAGCACATTAAGGTCCTGGAGTGGCCTAGCCAGTCTCCAGACCTTAATCCCATAGAAAATCTGTGGAGGGAGCTGAAGGTTCGAGTTGCCAAACGTCAGCCCCGAAACCTTAATGACTTGGAGAAGATCTGCAAAGAGGAGTGGGACAAAATCCCTCCTGAGATGTGTGCAAAACTGGTGGCCAACTACAAGAAACGTCTGACCTCTGTGATTGCCAACAAGGGTTTTGCCACCAAGTACTAAGTAATGTTTTGCAGAGGGGTCAAATACTTATTTCCCTCATTAAAATGCAAATCAATTTATAACATTTTTGACATGCGTTTTTCTGGATTTTATTGTTGTTATTCTGTCTCTCACTGTTCAAATAAACCTACCATTAAAATTATAGACTGATAATTTCTTTGTCAGTGGGCAAACGTACAAAATCAGCAGGGGATCAAATATTTTTTCCCCCTCTCTATAGGAGACTGTATTCAAAAGCCTCTCATAGAGGAGACTGGATTATAAAGCCTGTCATAGAGGAGGCTGGAACCTAAAGCCTGTCATAAAGGAGAATGGATTCTAAAGCCTGTCATAGAGGAGACTGAATTCTAAAGCCTCTCTTATGAGAGACTGGATTCTAAAGACTATCATAGAGACTGGATTCTAAAGCCTGTCATATAGGAGACTGGAATCTAAAGCCTGTCATAGAGCAGACTGGAATCTAAAGCCTGTCATAGAGGAGACTGGATTCTAAAGCCTGTCATAGAGGAGACTGGAATCTAAAGCCTCTCATATAGGAGACTGGAATCTAAAGCCTGTCATAGAGGAGACTGGATTCTAAAGCCTGTCATAAAGGAGACTGGACTCTAAAGCTTTAGTCATAGAGGAGGCTGGATTCTAAAGCCTGTCATACAGGAGATTGGATTTTAAAGCCTGTCATACAGGAGATTGGATTTTAAAGCCTGTCATATAGGAGACTGGATTCTAAAGCCTGTCATATAGGAGACTGGATTCTCATAGAGGAGACTGGATTATGAAGCCTGTCATATAGGAGACTGGATTATGAAGCCTCTCATATAGGAGACTGGAATCTAAAGCCTCTCATAGAGGAGACTGGAATCTAAAGCCTCTCATATAGGAGACTGGATTCTAAAGCATGTCATATAAGAGACTGGATTCTAAAGCCTCTCATATAGGAGACTGGATACCAAAGCCTGTCATAGAGGAGACTGGATTCTAAAGCCTGTCATACAGGAGATTGGATTTTAAAGCCTGTCATATAGGAGACTGGATTCTAAAGCCTGTCATAGAGGAGACTGGAATCTAAAGCCTCTCATATAGGAGACTGGATTCTAAAGCCTGTCATATAGGAGACTGGATTCTAAAGCCTGTCATATTGTAGACTGGATTCTAAAGCCTGTCATATAGGAGACTGGAACCTAAAGCCTGTCATATAGGAGACTGAGACCGGATTATAACGCCTGTCATACAAGAGACTGGATTCTAAAGCCTCTCATATAGGAGACTGGATTCTAAAGCCTGTCATATAGGAGACTGGAACCTAAAGCCTGTCATATAGGAGACTGAGACTGGATTATAAAGCCTGTCATATAGGAGACTGGATTCTAAAGCCTATCATATAGGAGACTGGATTCTAAATCAAGTCATATGGGAGACTGGATTCAAAAGCCTGTCTATTAGGAGACTGGATTATAAAGCCTGTCATATAGGAGACTGGATTATGAAGCCTCTCATAGAGGAGATTCGATTCTAAAGCCTGTCATAGAAGAGACCGGAATCTAAAGCATCTCGTATAAGAGACTGGATTCTAAAACCTGTCATAGAGACTGGATGCTAAAGCTTCTCATAGAGGAGACTCGATTCCAAAGCCTGTCATATAGGAGACTGGATTATAAAGCCTCTCAAATAGGAGACTGGATTCTAAAGCCTGTCAGAGGAGACTGGATTCTAAAGCCTGTCATGCAGGAGACTGGATTCTAAAGCATGTCATACAGGAGACTGGATTCTAAAGCCTGTCATACAGGAGACTGGATTCTAAAGCCTGTCATACAGGAGACTGGATTCTAAAGCCTGTCATACAGGAGACTGGATTCTAAAGCATGTCATACAGGAGAATGGATTCTAAATTCTGTCATACAGGAGACTGGATTCTAAAGCCTGTCATAGGAGACTGGACTCTATAGCCTCTCATAGAGACTGTGTTCTAAAGCCTATCATATAGGAGACTGGATTTTAAAGCCTCTCAAAGAGGAGACTGTAATGTGTCCTCTTGAAAATAAGAGTCCTGAGGTAGGTGTTGACTTGAGACCATGTAGACAATCACAGTGTGAGGACCAGACTTCAATTCAACTTCAATTACAGACAGCACCGCAGCCCTACGTCAAGAGATAATTACTTTGAGCGCAAATTGGAAAAAGGAAATGACCTGAAGAGCCTGACTGTGTGTGTGTGTGTGTGTTTGTGTGTGTTTATACGTGTATCAGTGGAGGCTGCTGAGGGGAGAACGGCTCATATTAATGGCTAGAACGGAGCAAATAGAACGGCATCAAACACCTGGAAACCATGTGTTTGACGTATTTGATACCGTTTCACTGATTCCGCTCCAGTCATTACCACAAGCCCGTCCTCCCCAATGAAGGTACCACCAACCTCCTGTGGCGTGTATGTGATATTGAGTGTGTGTATGTGACGTGCACATGTTTATCCATGGAGCAGTGGCTACGTGGTTGGCATTCTTATAAAGACTCCCTAACCATCCCTCTGCACATACTGATCTGCATGCATGGACACACACACAGATGTGAAGGACATAGAGAGGCGTATAGACACCATCTGCATGCACACGCACACACATAGACAATGGCACAGAGACACACATACATGAACCTCCTCACCCCCACCCACAAACCATATTTTCAACAGACTGATATATTTCAGAGGCACTCATTGCCAACTGGTCCCACAGGAGTCATAGGTAATAATGCAATAACACAACACATTTACATGTCAATCATATAATTTCAACGCTATCTCGTCCCTTCATTTAGTTGAAAGCAATCAGAACAAGAAGGGAGACAGTCTTTCTTCTGCCTCTGTTGAGATGATGTGAGACGGTGATTTTAAGAAAGCCTGTCTTTAAAAAAAACTCCCAACTTTTGTGTAAACACCTTCAGCCTTCCTGGAGCTGTGGCACAAAGTAGGTCTCATTTAAAGGGAAATGTAAAAAAAAAAAACATTCTACTTCATATTGAGTACCATACCCTTAGCCATGGTTAATTGGCCATATGCCACACCCCCTCATACCTTATTGCTTAATTATACTGGGTGTTATACTGGCCGTTGGCTATTGGGTCTCTCCAAGTTCAGGTTCAGCCTGTTTCCATGGTTTCCCAGACCGTCTGGGTCCAGTGCTCCAGCTACACAAGGCTTCTGCATGCATTTACAAGGCTAATCCTTCAATATTGACTTACATGTAGGCCAAGAGAATGTGTGATGAACAACTATTCAATAAAAGTGCATCACTCTAAACAAGTCCACTTTGTCTAGATCTACATGTATACGCTTTCTGAAGGGGAGTAGGTCTAATTGTGTTAAAAACCACGTTTAATGGTAGTCTTTTTTGTGTTCAGTCCTGGCCTTGGAGACATGTAATATTCGTTCAACAGCAGCGAGTGTCCACTGAAAAGGCCTTTTCCAGAAATGATAGGTCCAACATGGATTTAATCCATCAATATGACTGCCACAATTACAGACCTAATCCATCAATACGACCACTGTGATAAAAGTGTCTGCAGTAGAATGATTCCCTGACAGAGTGGAGAGAAATAACAGTGCACTATTTAAAAGCCTTTCAACAAAAGTAGATGGGGATGGATTGGTGACACAATCTGACCAGCACTGTAGGCCTCACCCAGTTTAATTGTGTTCTGTGTGACTTGAGGAAGACTTCGCATTGACTAGAAATAAACAGTGGCTTTGCAGAGAGCCTTGTAGTTTCTAGCAATTCTGAGGACAAACTACAGATCACGGCTTATCATGAGTGTGTGTGTGTGTTTGGGTTGTTACCATGGTTTGCTTGCACCAGCTTGGCTTGCTATCACTGAACCACAACAAAGATCAGGAACTAAGTCACAAATCATTCTCAAACAGTACTGGGCTCAATCCAAACAGCACTGGGCTCGATCCAAACAGCACTGGGCTGAATCCAAACAGCACTGGGCTGAATCCAAACAGCACTGGGCTCGATCCAAACAGCACTGGGCTCGATCCAAACAGCACTGGGCTCGATCCAAACAGCATTGGGCTCGATCCAAACAGCACTGGGCTCAATCCAAACAGCACTGGGCTCAATCCAAACAGCACTGGGCTCAATCCAAACAGCACTGGGCTCAATCCAAACAGCACTGGGCTCAATCCAAACAGCACTGGGCTCAATCCAAACAGCACTGGGCTCAATCTAAACAGTACTGGGCTCAATCCAAACAGCACTGGGCTCAATCCAAACAGCATTGTGCTCAATAGCAACCAGCTCCCCATCTGCGCTGTCAGCTCATGGTCTCTTAAAATACTCTAGTTGCATACAGAACTAAGAAATTAACACTTCACACATCCCCCAGCCTCAACCCCTCTCCAGGATGTGCTTTACAGGGGGCACTGCTACCATACTTGCAGGTATGCAAGGGATACAAGAGCTTTAAAGGGGCTTTTTGGCTCTTGAATACCTTGGAGTGAGGAGCTGTGGACCATCTCCGTGCTTTCAAATCAGCATGGTTGACTCGAAAAAGCAAGGAGCTGTCCAATAAACGGTGGTGCTGAAATAGCTGTTTTGACATAAGTAGACAGTCGTGATGTAGACAGTCGTGATGCAGACAGTCGTGAAGTAGACTATCGTGATACAGTCAGTCGAGATGCAGTCAGTCGTGATGTAGACAGTCATGATGCAGTCAGTCGTGATGCAGTAAGTCGTGATACAGACAGTCGTGATACAGACAGTCGTGATGCAGTCAGTCGTGATGTAGACAGTCGTGATGCAGTCAGTCGTGATGCAGTCAGTCGTGATGCAGTCAGTCGTGATGCAGACAGTCGTGATGCAGTCAGTCGTGATACAGACAGTCGTGATGCAGTCAGTCGTGATGCAGTCAGTCGTGATGCAGTCAGTCGTGATGCAGTCAGTCGTGATGCAGACAGTCGTGATGCAGACAGTCGTGATGCAGACAGTCGTGATGTAGACAGTCGTGATGCAGACAGTCGTGATGCAGACAGTCGTGATGCAGTCAGTCGTGATGTAGACAGTCGTGATCGAGACAGTCATGATCGAGACAGTCGTGATCGAGACAGTCGTGATGCAGTCAGTCGTGATGCAGACAGTCGTGATGTAGACAGTCGTGATCGAGACAGTCGTGATCGAGACAGTCGTGATGTAGTCAGTCGTGATGTAGACAGTCGTGATGCAGACAGTCGTGATGCAGTCAGTCGCGATGCAGACAGTCGTGATGTAGACAGTCGTGATGCAGACAGTCGTGATGCAGACAGTCGTGAGAGATATAAGGAAAGGCATAGTACAAATAGTAGCCCAATGACCTCTGTGAATAGAATTATTGCAACGACTCCCTCACTAGTACACATAGCCTCTCTGGACAGGATACACATTACATCTGCACAGTGAAGGCTCACAAGGGACAGAGCAACACTGGAGTGATGCCATGCATGAATTTACTGCTTTAATTAAGAGATTCATTGAGATTATTTTAGATTAAATAAAATGTGTGATTTTGACGATATGCTAATGAGAGGACAATGTTATGTTTTAAATGGATATTCTACGAAAGTATACATTTTTCAATTGTGCGAATTTTGTTCGCACTTTACGCACAGACTTCGTGGTGTTGTTTTAAAGGCTACTGTGTGTAGTAACACTCACCTTATAATGTCATCGTTGTGGCCCAGGTAAAACTTCTGAGTGTGTTCTCTGGTATTGTAAACCACGCCGACGCCAGCCACGAAATAGACCACTTCTTTGCCGGCGGTGTAGTACAGGTTGTTTCGGCATTGATGCCCCCTGTACCCGTAGATCCATTCTAATCTCAGTTGGCATTGCGGAGCAGTCCGATCCGCCATGATATCTGACAGCTTGTTTGTTTAGTGAATTATTCCACCCTACAGTAGGCTGCACCACAACCACGGATCACTGACATGCACGTGCAAACCGTATGAGTCCCTCACTGATTAAATTAGAAAAATCCTAACAGATGACATTTTCCTATATGTAGCCTATCATAAACAGCTTCATTCCCGCATCCTACAGCAGATGTGCACATTGCGTTTTGAGGAAACACCAGCAATGACAGATACACCTCAGGACCATTCATCATTTTTGCCTTTAGACACGGTGTTGCCTGAATTGTTACTATGTTAGCCTACTCTAATTTAGATTGTGGATTAATTCATTATTTTCGTCATAAAAATATTTTTGTAATCTTTTCCCATGTCTTACAAAAGTTAATTTACTCCACTAAATAACATTACATTGCTTTTTTAGCCATTTAAAATTGGTTCCTTTTCAAATGACAACGAAAACAGAGGAACTGGCCAAATAAACAAACAGCAAATGAACACAACTGCTGGAGGATTCGGCTGCTGCTGAAATATAATCCGCACACTAATCCTTAACCGTAACATCAGCCATAGTTACTACGGTTTTATATATTTCTCAAGACAATAACTAACAAATAAACATTTCAAAGCAAACAAACATGTAGAAAATAGGCCGAACATGCAATGTCTCTTCCATTCACAAATATGGTTGGAGTAAATCCGAGAATCGAACAATTGTGAGGAATTACGGATTTTCACGGCAAATCACTCTGACAGAGTACAACCTGTCTTGACAGCCACAGCTGGTTCGCCGCTGTCAGTTCGAAGACGCCCCAAAAGGAAAATTCTCTGCTAACTTCCGTGCAGAGGCAAACAATCTATGGGCTTCCAAACACAGCCGCTCACCGCGCGACTCCACGGTATCTCCCGCATCTCACATGGATGGATGAAAGTAAGGATTCCGGGCACCGAGCGAAAGAAGCCTACTCATATGGGCGAATGGCAGGCGATGCCTTTGATAAACCGGGGTGGAAAGCTGAGCGGAGGTCTAGCACTGTGTTATTCATTGCATATTAATATTAATGTAGTAACGTAATGGAGACTTTCCCCATCAAGTACTTAAACGTAATATTTTTTAGAATAGCCTCTCTCTGGTTTCGAAGAGCTAGTAACCACAACACCCTGCAAGCCACCCCTGCACTGCCACCGACGTTGAGCGGCTAGCTGCACAGGTTTATGGGTATTGATGTGTTTATGGCTGAGGCATTCCCTCTCTCACTATTTCTCGTTGGTCCAAAACATTCAAAACTACAACTACCAGTCAGCAATGCTAAAGCGCTGTCCAAGGTCTTGAAGACCTACAGATGAAAAATACATCTGTTAGGTATGAAAACAGAATGGCAGCTTCCACGATCAGCAATAATTGAGTCAATTAATATGAGTGAAATGTACTTTAATTTAATCATTAATATTGTAGGCCCTAATTAAAATAAAGAGATTAGACCAATAGGAACTGACTGAATCGAATAGCAACTGATATTTTTAGATTTTTTTTGTGACAAGTTCGATGGTAGATGATTGACCCGAAACTAAATGGGATGTAATAATTTTGCCTGAATCATATTCATATTTTGATTTGTCAAATTTGAGAGAGTTGAACCAAAGGGAGAGTCTTTAACTCATATGTGATACAGATGCATTCTAGAACTGAATATCTCTTGTATCCATGGATCTCCAATCAGAACACCAGTACATTTTCTGTAAAGGGTCGAACAACCATAAACCCTTACTGATTATTAAGTTCCTCTTTGACTGATCCTCTGTACACTAATATCCTTGCATACTTTTACATTTACATTTTACTCATTTAGCAGATGTTTTTATCCAGAGCGACTTCGAGTGCATTCATCTTAAGAAAGCTAGGTGGGTGGGTGTATAGTACAAGAAGTATTCTAGATGGAAACTGGACTCTTGGGACTGATGTGTAGAACTTTCTCAAAGGCTAAATGCTAAGTAGAGCATGCCATTGCCAGCCCCTTGAACAGCACTGCAGGGTGACAGACTTCACTGGAGAGCCAGTGCAATCTACCATGCCATTCAACTGGGCCTCCTGTAGGGCTCTCTGTGATTATGTTGCATGTGAGAGGAGTTGGCTGGCTGAGTTCATATTCTTCTAGTCGTATTCACATAGACCTTGGGAGAATCTCAAGCGTCCTCTCTCCTCGCCTCCTTATCAACACCCTTTGGAGGAGAAGGTCAGAAGGGAAGGGACCTCTGGCTCTCACATCCAATAGATTTTGAAAAGGAGGTGAGGAGAGAGGATGCGTGAGTATGCAATTGAGATTCTCCCCTTGAATGACAACTCCCATGGGACTCTAGCAGCCTACCTATTTCTCACCATAGCAACTGCTTGGGGTTTGAATCTCTGCTCCACCCAGCCAAGCCTGTTGTCAGAGAGCCAACTCCTCTGACATGTGTTGCCATCAAACCTGGCTTCAAATAATATTTTGGGTATTTCAATTACTTTCAGAGACATTTGGAATTGAGTATTTAAATAGGTAGGTGAATATTGGAATGTATTTAAAAATTCTAAAATACTCTGACTCAAATACATTCCTGTGCATTTAACCAAGGTACAGTTGAAGTCGGAAGTTTACATACACCTTAGCCAAAGACATTTAAACTCAGTTCCTGACATTTCCTGACAATTCCTGACATTTAATCCTAGTAAAAATTCCCTGTTTTAGGACAGTTAGGGTCACCACTTTATTTTAAAGAATGTGAAATGTCAGAATAATAGTAGAGAGAATAATTTATTTCAGCTTTTATTTCTTTCATCACATTCCCAGTGGGTCAGAAGTTACATACACTCAATTAGTACTTGGTAGCATTGCCTTTAAATTGTTTAACTTGGGTCAAACATTTCAGGTAGCCTTCCACAAGCTTCCCACAGTTGGGTGAAGTTTGGCCCATTCCTCCTGACAGAGTTGGTGTAACTAAGTCAGGTTTGTAGGCCTCCTTGCTCGCACACACTTTTTTCAGTTCTGCCCACAAATTTTCTATGGGATTGAGATCAGCGCTTTGAGATGGCCACTCCAATACCTTGACTTTGTTGTCCTTAAGACATTTTGCCACAACTTTGGAAGTATGCTTGGGGTCAAGCTTTAACTTCCTGACTGATGTCTTGAGATGCTGCTTCAATATATCCACATAATTTTCCTTCCTAATGATGCCATCTATTTTGTGAAGTGCACCAGTCCCTCCTGCAGCAAAGCACCCCCACAACATGATGCTGCCACCACCGTGCTTCACGGTTGGGATGGTGTTCTTCGGCTTGCAGGCCTCCGACCTTTTTCCTCCAAACATAATGATGGTCATTATGGTCAAACAGTTCTATTTTTGTTTCATCATACCAGAGGACATTTCTCCAAAAAGTACGATCTTTGTCCCCATGTGTAGTTGCAAACCGTAGTTTGGCTTTTTTATGGCGGTTTTGGAGCAGTGGCTTCTTCCTTGCTGAGTGGCCTTTCAGGTTATGTCAAAAGGACTTGTTTTACTGTGGATATAGATACTTTTGTACCTGTTTCCTCCAGCATCTTCACAAGGTCCTTTGCTGTTGTTCTGGGAATGATTTGCACTTTGTTCACCAAAGTACATTCATCTCTAGGAGACAGAACGCGTCTCCTTCCTGAGCGGTATGACGGCTGCGTGGTCCCATGGTGTTTATACTTGCGTACTATTGTTTGTACAGATGAACGTGGTACCTTCAGGCATTTGGAAAATGCTCCCAAGGATGAACCAGGCTTGTGGAGGTCTACAATTTTTTTTCTGAGGTCTTGGCTGATTTATTTTCATTTTGCCATGATGTCAAGCAAAGAGGCACTGAGTTTGAAGGTAGGCCTTGAAATACATCCACAAGTACACCTCCAATTGACTAAAATTATGTCAATTAGCCTATCAGAAGCTTCTAAAGCCATGACATAATTTTCTGGAATTTTCCAAGCTGTTTAAAGGCACAGTCAACTTAGTGTATGTAAACTTCCAACCCACTGGAATTGTGATACAGTGAATTAATTATAAGTGAAATAATCTGTCTGTAAACAATTGTTGGAAAAATTACTTGTGTCACGCACAAAGTAGATGTCCTAACCGACTTGCCAAAACTATAGTTGGTTAACAAGAAATTTGTGGAGTGGTTGAAAAACTAGTTTTAATGACTCCAACATAAGTGTATGTAAAGTTCCGACTTCAACTGTATTTGAAAATAGTATTTGAAATAAGTATTTGAAAATACTTTCAAGTAGTAGGCTATTTATAAGAAATTATTTGTAAATACTTTCAAATACTTCCAGTAGAAGTCATTGATTTAGGCCACATTATTTGAAAACACTAAAATACACAGAAAATAAGTATTTAAATAACAAATACTGAAATACGTTCATTTGAACCCAGGTCTGGTTGCCATACACACCATATATCATGGATGAGTGATAGAGGAGAATGAATGATAGAGAAGTAGGTTAAAGCAAAAACAGAACTGGCTATACTCAGACCATTGCTATGCTCCACCTAGCCTAACCATGGCAACAGAATAAGCTGATATATCAGTGCCAAGCCTAATCCAGCTAAGACAACTGTTCATGTTGTCATGGTGCTGGGAGTGAGTCAAATGTTACTTTGTTATAATACATCAGCCCTCCCTTAATCATCTAACCAGGGCATGCTGCTGGGTGAAAGTATGTAGTAATAAGATAGGTTCTGTGGTTTTATTTCATGCACTGTAAAAAATACAGTAATGTTTGCGTGCAATCAAGTATCTAGTTTTAAGTACCAGACAAGACAACGGTCTTATTTGGATCCCCATTAGCTTTTAGCAGAAGCAGCAGCTACTCTTCCTGGGGTTCTAACCTCATACTCTTTGTGACTAGAAAAATAACAAATACTACTGACGCACAAAGTAATTGCGAGTCACTGCTTGAATTAATGCAGTGGAGAATTTGTTTCAAACTGTATTGATTTGTTGACCCCAGATATCTGGTTGTCAGGGTTGATAGAATAGAGCAGTGGCTCTCAAACTTTCTCATGAGAAATTGACCGTTCTTCTGTGACCCAAATTAAGAGTGTGTGATTATAGATGTATTCTCATAACTCGTGACCCACCTCTCACACGTTTAAGAAACCCTGGAATAAACCCATCTATTCTAAACAAAAATATAAGTGCAAGATTTAAAGTGTTGGTCCTATGTTTCATAAGCTGAAATAAAATATCCCAGAAATGTTCCATACGGACAAGAAACGTATTTCTCTAAAATGCTGTGCACAAATTTGTTTACATTCCTGTTAGTGAGCATTTCTCCTTTGCCAATATAATCCATCCATTAATATTTCCAAGAGTTCCAATACACTGGTACTCTTGTGCCCTCTTGTGATAGAAATTCTGAAGGAACATTACTGCTCTCTCCCAATTAGAGAGACAGGGAGCATAGTCCACCTCATAATCTCAATGAAATATATCCCACGCTCCTGTCCCCTCAGGTTGGCTGTTAGATTGCAGAGTACTCACCTCTGAGTAAAGGGGGTTACTTTGATAGCCAAATTACAACCTGTAAACACTGAGTCTTCTTTGTGGCCTCCTTCCTTTCATGGCCATTGGTATGAAAGGACGTCTAAATTAAAAGCAACATGGTTAACCCATGGTCTGATTATTTTACCGCACCATTTTCATCATAGGGGATTCTCCTACCTACAGCCCACCCTACATAGTCTTGCAAAGTCAAACACGTTATTCTTACATTTGTTTGGAGGACAGGCTTCAATTTACCCAAATGACTTGACAAACCTAATTGGTCGGCAGTGCTGATGTTTCTGGAGGGGCTAGAAGTGGTTAATTAAATGAACAGCAGGCCATCTGTAATCCCTATACTCCATGCCTTCTTACCCTCTAAACCGTTTGACCAAACTGGTGCCCATAGTAGTCTTATGTCTCATATCAGAACAAATTAAAATAACATCTTTGTATTCTTCCATTGATATATTGTTTAGCTTTCTGCTGACCTCTTTTCAAGGCGCCAAGTGTCTGGGAATGAGATTAGTTTTCTGAAGAAATGTTAAACACTGGGGCTGCAACATCTCCATTCGGCCACTAGATGGTGCACAGGCAATTGTGAAAGGGAACCAAGAATTGAGTGACCCAACAATACCGAGAGTTAGGGACAGTCAGAAAATTCTATATTGCCTAAATGAGGTGAAAGTGAAGAGGACACATAGGACTTAGTATTCCATAACTTTCATTGCTTATCTGTTGTGTTTAAAAACAGAAATGTAATTACTCATTAACATGTTGTTACATAGTAATGTCTCTAATTGCTTAGTAATAGCATTGAGCGTTTTTTGTAATGAATAATAAGTGGTTGCACCTAATGAGACATGTCATTAAAATGTATTAAATCGTATTGAAGCTGTAATGACAACTAGAATAGTTTCTGATTTGGTGTGAAGCTGTCGTACTGAAAACTCAGACAGATGTCATCTTAAAAGCAATTTAATGGTTTTGCACATATTTAACAGAGAGGGTAAAAGTTTACTGGTGCAGATCCATCTACCTGTGATCTTGGTCCATATTAAACTACATAACTAGAGAACCTGCTATGGCAAACAAGCTCTCCCATCATGGCATTGTTGATTGTGCAATATGAAGAAATATTTCATTACAATAGTTAGTGACAGATAAATGCACACTATTTATCAAATAGCCAGAGATTTTAGCAAAAATGATCATATGCAGTGCTATAGCCAACAAGCAAGCAACCGTTTTTCCATGACATGACTTATTCCAGTAAATGCATTAGAATTCACTTTTCCACTTAACAACAATGCTTAAAGTGTTTATTGTATTGTACATACATTTTTATGCTCAATACATTTTAAACATACATAATGCAACTCAAATATGTAGGAAAACAAATTTTAAAAAGGACAGAATAATGTTTTCAAAAATTACAGAAATAAACCCTCTGTGTTCTAGTTCTTCATGGATATCCAACATTCTGACTGGTCTTAGCAATTTATTGAGCCGGAGTAGTATATGATAACATTGTACAAAAAAACATGACTGAAACTTAAAGGAAAACTCCACCCAAAAACTATATTTTGGTATTTATTTCATTAGTCCACAGTTGATAAAGTCCCAAAATGTTTTGCATGTCAGCAGTCAAGTTTGATAATATTGGCCTTTCAAGAAGCACATTGTCACTTGCCACATCATCATGATGATGTGTTTTGCATGAACATTATGATGTGGCAAGCGACACTTTTGCAGTGTTCAAAACAACTCGGAAATCTCTGACTTCCGACTTCAGTGCATTTAAGACAACTGGGAAGTCCCCCCCCCAAAAAAAGAAGAGCTCCGACTGGGAAAAATAGTTTTGAACGTCATCTAGCCTCTTTCTAGAGTTCCGACTTTCCGAAGATCAACGAAGTCATGAGCTGACTTCATATTTTTCTGAGTTCCCAGTTGTCTTGAACGTACCATTTGCTTCTTGAAAGTCCAATATCTTGAACCGATATGACAGAAATTTGTCACAGTGATGGAGAATATTAACCCCCGTCTTTTCATCCAAATGAATGTGTTATACTAAGTTTAGGGGATAAAATGAGACTATATTGAAGCTTATAATGTTTGTAGAGCTTATTATTAGTAAGTGAAAGTTTTTTAAAAGTTTGCTATAGACAAGTTATACACACAGTTCAAAGCACCGCTGACTTTGCTTTTCAACTCAGAAGAATGTCATCTTTCAAAGATAGCCTCAAAAAACTGAGGCCAGACCCTAGAAACTACATACTGTTACAAAAAGAACGGGGGAAAAAACAATCAAAGCAACAAGTGAAAAGCACAGGGATGAGAAAGCAGGAAAACAGAGAGAAAATACAAAGAAATCTTAACTGGAAACCCTGTCTTGTTTTTCAGCGGTGAATTATGGATGGTTTACAATGGCAGCTGCCCAAAGCATCATATCTACCTTAACATAATTTTTCACCTTTTTTTGTTTGTTCCTTATCTTAAAAAAGAAAATGGCATACTGTATTTGACCTCTGAGCCCAGCTGTAGGATTGTTAGGCACAGAGTGTGGAGTTTTGGCTCTGAGCTTGCATGCTGGAGTCTGGCTTTAAGAGGAAGAGGAGCAGGGGAGAGAAGAGGAATGGCATTGGGGGGCTGAGGAGGGGTCTATTTCTTTTTGCTGAAAAGGCTGAAGCGCTTTTCTTTGTCCTTCTCACGCTTGCCAGGGCTGGACTCAGTTGCCAGGGCGACAGAGGCGGGCAGGGTCTGGGCTCGGCTGGAGGTGGGGGTGCTATGGCTGCTGGGGGTCATCTCTGTCTTATCAGAGGACGCAGCGCTGGAGATGGCTTGCATCCACGAGTTCATCTCCTCCTGCGGCCCAGACAAGGATTTATCAGGACAGACATCACAGATCATACCAATACATCCAAATTCAGACACCCACGCCATCCACATGGAGACAAGGACTGAAGATAGTAAACAACATTCACAGGAAGAACGTCACTCACATACACTGTACGAATTTATAGCTAAACAAACTTACATCATCGTTGGCTTGGAAGAGATACTCATTGCCATCTGTAGCTCTGTAAAAGGAAAATAAAAACTGTTGAGTACTAAGTCCAGCGTACTACTGGCTACAGTATGCAAGACCTCATCTTCTGATAATGCAAGACACAGAGGGAGCTATTCACTAAGTAGTGCTCACTTCAGTTTGAACACATGTTTCTTCTTCTTGTAGTCGAGGGCGACCTCACACGCAGCATCCTTCAGGCTGATGGGGATCTGGTTGTGGTAAGGGATCCCCTGGCTGGCACTCTTATGGTCTTTGTAGAAGCCCATCTCCCGGTTGTTGATCACGCAATACACATTGTGCCAGGATCTGAAACACCATAGACAAAAAGTTGTCAGTGCAGTGCCGGCAAAATAATTAGTCAGGAATGTACACTATATATACACAAAAGTATGTGGACATCCCTTAAAATTAGTGGATTCAGCTAGTTCAGCCACACCCTTGCAAACAGGTGTATAAAATCGAGCACACAGCCATGCAATCTCCATAGACAAACATAGACAATAGAATGACTTTACTGAAGAGCTCAGTGACTTTCAACGTGGCACCGTCATTGGATGCCACATTCCCAACAAGTCAGTTCGGCAAATTTGTGCCCTGCTAGAGCTGCTCCGGTCAACTAAGTGCTGTTATTGTGAAGTGGAAACGTCTAGGCGCACCATGGCTCAGCCGCGAAGTGGTAGGCCACAAGTTCACAGAATGGGAATGCCGAATGCAGAAGCGCATATGCCATAAAAATAGTCTGTCCTCAGTTGCAACACTCACTAGCGACTTCCAAACTGCCTCGAAGCAACGTCAGCACAAGAACTGTTTGTCGGGAGCGTCATAAAATGGGTTTCCATGGCCGAGCAGCTGCACACAAGCCTAAGTTCACCATGCACAACGTCAAGCGTCAGCTGGAGTGGTGTAAAGCTCACCGCCATTGGACTCTGAAGCAGTGGAAACGCATTCTCTGGAGTGATGAATCAAGCTTCACCATCTGGCAGTCTGACTGACAGATCTGGGTTTGGAGGATGCCAGGAGAACACTACCTGCCCAAATGCATAATGCCAACTGTAAAGTTTGGTGGAGGAATAATGACCTGAGGATGTTTTTCATGGTTTCTTAGTTCCAGTGAAGGGAAATATTAACGCTACAGCATACAATGGCATTCTAGACGATTCTGCGCTTCCAACTTTGTGGCAACAGTTTGGGGAAGGACCTTTCCTGTTTGAGCATGACAATGCCCCCCATGCACAAAGTGAGGTCCATACAGAAATGGATTGTCAAGATTGGTGTGGAAGAACTTGAATGGCCTGCACAGAGCCCTAACCTCAACCCCATCGAACACCTTTGGGATGAACTGCGAGCCACACCTAACTCCCCCAACCTCACAGATGCTCTTGTTGCTGAATGGAAGCAAGTCTCCACAGCAATGTTCCAACATCTAGTTCAAAGCCTTCTCAGAAGAGTGGAGGCTGTTAAAGCAGCAAAGGGGGGACCAACTCCATATTAATGTGCATGATTTTGAAATTAGATGTTCGACGAGCAGGTGTCCACGTACACTACCGTTCAAAACTTTGGGGTCACTTAGAAATGTCCTTGTTTTTGAAAGAACAGCACATTTTTTGTCCATTAAAATAACATCAAATTGATCAGAAATACAGTGTAGACATGTTAACGTTGTAAATTACTATTGTAGCTGGAAACAGCAGATTTTTTATGCAATATCTACATAGACGAGTTTCAGAAGAAAGATCTTTGTTTCTGGACATTTTGAGCCTGTAATCGAACCCACAAATGCTGATGCTCCACATACTAAACTAGTCTAAAGAAGGCCAGATTTACTGCTTCTTAAATCAGAACAACAGTTTTCAGCTGTGCTAACATAATTGCAAAAGGGTTTTCTAATGATCAATTAGCCTTGTAAAATTATAAACTTGGATTAGCTAACACAACGTGCCATTGGAACACAGGAGTGATGGTCACTGATAATGGGCCTCTGTAGGTATTCTATAAAAATTTAAAAAAAAATCAGTTTCCAGCTACAATAGTAATTTACAACAATGTCGACACTGTATTTCTGATCAATTTGATGTTATTTTAAAATGGACAAAAAATGGGATCTTCTAACAAAAACAAGGACATTTCTAAGTGACCCCAAACTTTGAACGGTAGTGTACTTTTGGTCATGTAGTGTATTTGGCTGTATGTTCATGTGAAATACAGTGCTTCCGGAAAGTATTCAGACCCCTTCCCTTTTTCCACATTGTTACGTCACAGTCTTATTTTAAAATGGATTAAACAGTTTTTTTTACCCCTCATCAATACCACAATGACAAAGCAAAAACAGATTTAGACATTTACGCCAATTTATTACACATAAAAAAACGGAATTATTACAATTACATGAGTAAAGGGTCTGAATACTTAGTACTTTGTTGAAGCACCTTTGGCAGTGACTACAGCCTCGAGTCTTCTTGGGTATGACGCTACAAGCTTGGCACACCTGTATTTGGGGAGTTTCTCCAATTCTTCTCTGCAGATCCTCTCAAGCTGTGTCAGGTTGGATGGGGAGCGTTGCTGCACAGTTATTTTCAGGTCTCTCCAGAGATGTTTGATCGGGTTCAAGCCCGGGCTCTGGTTGGGCCACTCAAGGACATTCAGAGACTTGTCCCCAAAGCCACTCCTGCGTTGTCTTGGCTATGTGCTTAAGGTCATTGTACGGTTGGAAGGTGAACCCCAGTCTGAGATCCTGAGCAGGTTTTCATCAAGGATCTCTGTACTTTGCTCCGTTCATCTTTCCCTCGATCCTGACTAGTCTCCCAGTCCCTGCCGCTGAAAAAAATCCCCACAGCATGATGCTGCCACCACCATGCATCACCGTAGGGATGGTGCCAGGTTTCCTCCAGACGTGACACTTTGCATTCAGGCCAAAGAGTTCAATCATGGTTTCATCAAAGCAGAGAATCTTGTTTCTCATGATGAGAGTCTTTAGGTGCCTTTTGGCAAACTCCAAGCGGGCTGTCATGTGCCTTTTACTGAGGAGTGGCTTCTGTCTGGCCACTCTACCATAAAAGCCTGATTGGGGGAGTGCTGCAGAGATGGTTGTCCTTCCGGAAGGTTATCCCATCTCCACAGAGGAAGGCCCTTCTCCCCCGATTGCTCATTTTGGCTGGGTGGCCAGCTCTAGGAAGAGTCTTGGTGGTTTGAAACTTCTTCCATTTAAGAATGATGGAGCCCACTGTTCTTGGGGACCTTCAATACTGCAGACATTTTTTGGTACCCTTCCCCAGATCTGTGCCTTGACACAATCCTGTCCTCTCGGAGCTCTATGGACAATTCCTTCCACTCCATGGCTTGGTTTTTGCTCTGACATGTACTGTCAACTGTGGGACCTTACATAGACAGGTGTGTGCGCCTTTCCAAATCATGTCCAATTAATTGAATTTACCACAGGGGGACTCCAATCAAATTGTAGAAACAACTCAAGGATGATCATGGAAAAAGGATGCACCTGAGCTCAATTTCAAGTCTCATAGCTTAATACTTATGTAAATAAGATATTTTATTTTATTTTCGCTTTGTCATTTTTTTATTTATTTATTATGTGGTATTGTGTGTAGATTGATGAGTTTTTTTATTTTATTTAATCCATTTTATAATAAGGCTCTAACATAACAAAATGAGGAAAAGGTCAAGGGGTCTAAATACCTTCCCGAATGCACTGTATGTATGTACAGTTGAAGTCGGAAGTTTACATACATCTTAGCCAAATACATTTATACTCAGTTTTTCACAATTCCTGACCTTAATCCTAGTAAAAAAATGCCCTGTTTTAGGTCATTTAGGATCACCACTTTATTTTAAGAATGTGAAATATCAGAATAATAGTAGAGAGAATAATTTATTTTAGCTTTTATTTCTTTCATCACATTCCTAGTGGGTCAGAAGTTTACATACACTCAATTAGTATTTGGTAGCATTGCCTTTAAATTGTTTAACTTGGGTCAAACATTTCAGGTAGCCTTCCACAAGCTTCCCACAGTAATTTGGGTGAATTTTGGCCCATTCCTCCTGACAGAGCTGGTGTAACTAAGTCAGGTTTGTAGGCCTCCTTGCTCGCACACACTTTTTCAGTTCTGCCCACAAATTTCCTATGGGATTGAGGTCAGGGCGTTGTGATGGCCATTCCAATACCTTGACTTTGACCAAGACATTTTGCCAGAACTTTGGAAGTATGCTTGGGGTCATTGTCCATTTGGAAGACCCATTTGCGACCAAGCTTTAACTTCCTGACTGATGTCTTCAATGCTGCTTCAATATATCCACACAATATTCCTGCCTCACGATGCCATCTATTTTGTGAAGTGCACCAGTCCCTCCTGCAGCAAAGCACCCCCACAACATGATGCTGCCACCCCCGTGCTTCACGGTTGGGATAGTGTTCTTCGGCTTGCAAGCCTCCCCCTTTTTCCTCCAAACATAATGATGGTCATTATGGCCAAACAATTCTATTTTTGTTTCATCAGACCAGAGGACATTTCTCCAAAAAGTACGATCTTTGTCCCCATGTGCAGTTGCAAACCGTAGTCTGTTTTTTATGGCGGTTTTGGAGCAGTGGCTTCTTCCTTGCTGAGCGGCCTTTCAGGTTATGTCGATATAGTACTCGTTTTACTGTAGAAATAGATACTTTTGTACCGGTTTCCCCAGCATCTTCACAAGGTCCTTTGCTGTTGTTCTGGGAGTGATTTGCACTTTTCGCACACCAAAGTACGTTCATCTCTAGGAGACAGAACGCGTCTCCTTCCTTAGTGGTATGACGGCTGCGTGGTCCCACGGTGTTTATACTTGCGTACTATTGTTTGTACAGATGGACGTGCTATCTTCAGGCGTTTGAAAATTGCTGCCAAGGATGAACCAGATTTGTGGAGGTCTACAATTTTTTTTCCTGAGGTCTTGGCTGATTTATTTTGATTTTCACCTGATGTCAAGCAAAGAGGCACTGAGTTTGAAGGTAGGCCTTGAAATACATCCACAGGTACAACTCCAGTTGACTCAAATTATGTCAATTAGCCTATTTTCCAAGCTGTTTAAAGGCACAGTCAACTTAGTGTATGTACACTTCTGAACTACTGGAATAGTGATAGTGAATTATAAGTGAAATAATCTGTCTGTAAACAATTGTTGGAAAAATTACTTGTGTCATGCACAAAGTAGATGTCCTAACCAACTTGCCAAAACTATAGTTTGTTAACAAGAAATTTGTGGAGTGGTTGAAAAACGAGTTTTAATGACTTCAACCTAAGTGTATGTAAACTTCCGACTTCAACTGTATCTGTGTGTGTACCTGCTGGATGCCTTCTTGTTGTGACCCTCCCACTCATGTTTGCGGTGCAGGTAGCCTTCCATCTGGTTGGCTGGGGCTGAGTCCTGGGACTTGGCCGGGAGTGTGGCAGCCTGGCTGGGCTTGACCTTGCGTGCTTCACTGGGCGACCCGCCTGGGCTGGGCTCCTCCACTCCATTAACGATGTCACTTTCCTCTCCGTTGTCCTGTCAGAAACAAGTATTAGAGAAGGCTGGGGCTAGACAACACACACAGTGGAGCTGGAAGTCAGAGAGTTGGATAAAGCTTCATGCAGGATGGAGGCTGTGTAGAAACATTCAGTATGTTCCCTTTGATTGCTATATGACAACATGGCTTTAAGACAAGTATAGTTAAGTTGAAAGTGGTTCTCTCTACAACTATTGTACTGTAAATGAGAAATAAATATTTTATCACAATGTGTCTCCACATTTCCATTTGATGAGGAAAAGAGCCTTTGGATAGGTATCTGTATAAACCAAAACAATGCCATTACACCAGCCTCAAATTGGCAATGTGGTGTGCCTCTATTTCACAATTATAGCCCAGCTTCATCATACGATGGCACACACTGAACCCCATAGCCGAGTCACCTCTGAGTGACTGTGCTATCCTCACGTCATATCTCAATCTTTGTATCACCCACAGTGTTGCGACTTTGTCTATGTGTAACTTTTGTTCCCCATATGTGTTTCTGTGCTCCGTATAGGTCCTCAGCTCCATATAGGTCCTCAGCTCTTAGAGTTCAGTGCCTGAGGTGAAACTCTAATCAAGTATTTAACTGCATCTGTCTCTTTCTGACTGTTCTCTCTAACCCGCTCACTGGATCTCTCCAACTTTCTCTCTGACATCAAGTGCCCTCTATTTGAGACTTGATTTGTGACTTTTACTCTAACTTGACTCTCCAACGACTCAATCTGACTGATTCACAATGAACCTCTCTGCCTCCATCTTTTTTTACATGTTTTATTTCACCTTTATTTAACTATTCAAGTCAGTTAAGAACTAATTCTTATTTACAATGACGGCCTACCCCGGCCAAACCCAGACGATGCTGGGCCAATTGTGCGCCGCCCTATGGAACTCCCAATCACGGCCGGATGTGATGCAGCCTGGATTCAAACCAGGTACTACAGTGACACCTCTTGCACTGAGATGCAGTGTCTTAGACCACTGCGCCACTTGGGAGCCCATATCTGACTCTAGACGAACAGCCGTCTGATATGAGGTTACACTAACAGTTTTCGATTCACTCTCACCTGCAGTGACTCACTGTTTGACAAACTCAAATTCCGATAATCTAAGCTTGGTTAGAGGGAGACGCTTGCAAATGCAGTAAAAATCTGTAAGCCAACTCAGTCAACCTTTATATAGATTCTGAGAAAAGCTGAGCCACTACTGATCTAGAAGAGCGTTGGATTATGGGATTGATTATAGTGGGACCGGGGTCCAGCTGAGACAGCAAGAGAGAGCATTTCAAAGACATGCACAGATCAGAGGTTAGGACATAGAAAGGGAGCGAAAAGGAGGGAAAGACCAAACCAAAATCCCAAACAATAACACATTGTTTGAACTCATTATTGACATTTGTTTCATTATTGTAAAGTGAAGGGGAAGGCAAAATTGGCCAGTTAAAAGATTATTTCACAACACACCCACTCCAACTCATTACCCATTACTGAGCTCTTCAAGGCTGGACCAATCGTGGATACTTTTACTGAGAGCTTGCCAGGCGATGGACAAATCCTCGATGCTTATACAGAGATCCTGCCATTGGCTGGACCAATACTGGACATGGACTGCATCGCTGCCAGGTTTTGCAGCCTTCGATTGGTGCAACGTGGGAGTGATATGTCATCACCTCTTTGTTAACTGTTCAGGGTAAAAGCTAAATAGTTTTCGCTTGGGCTGACACTCATATTGGGAATTATATTATTAATGGTCACATCTGCACCCAAATTCTTTCTCAAATATGCTCTCCAAACTGATAATAATAGTACTACAGCTAGACTGATCACCTCTATGTAAATACTCTCAGATCAACTTTGATTGAATTGGAGGATCATTTTGATAGTAGTAACTGTAGTTACCTTAGAAATTAACCTTACGCAGAACTACACACACTAACCTTAGAATTGCTCAAACATTGACCTCTCAGTTTGGATGTGTGCCTTTTTACACCAAATTAAAATACTGTAGATGTAATGTCAGACGTCCACTGGATAAATGATATCTACAAGACAATGAAATGAAAAATGGAATGAAAAAGTATTGCACATGAATGTGTATAAAACAACCCTGGGATGAAACCATAGAATATACACAAGGGGAAAACAATAACAGTTGTCACTGAAAGTGGAAGGTGATTAACAATGACGACATGCAAAACAATATACTACCATAAGATATGAGGACAAAAACAGGGTTATTTTGCAGACGGTACAAGGACAACACAAACAGAACAAACATGGGAAGTGATTGACTATCAAGGTTTTATTGGGGGAGTGTGTTAGTGGGGTGGGTGCAAGGATGAAATTATTCAAGGGTGGACCAACACGAACATAATCAGGGAGGAAAGGAAGATCCGATACACAGAGCTATAGTAACATGAAAAGTGACATGAGAACATGAAGGCAGGTACCATAGATCTACTGAGGACCAATGAATGACTGATAGGAATGGTTTTATACCCCTCTACACACACTGACACATTCACCACCACTGGAACAACTCGAAAAACAGAATTACCACAGTGAAGTGATATGAATATCCCTTCCACATAGTGAAATGAATCATACATAGTGAAGTGGTATTTGAGACGGTACTGTATGATGGCGGTATGACATCATGTATGCGTGGTCTGGACGAGGGTGAAGATGATGTGAAATGGATGGACATCTGGGGAAGATACAGTAGCTACTCACTACTTTTGATTTCTTGAATTTTATTGAACCTTTATTTATTCAGGTAAGTCACTGAGATAAAAATCTATTTTGCAAGAGACCTGGTTGACTTGATCTGGTGCAACTTGAAACCTGAGAGGACTAAAGAATATGATTTAATGGCATTACTGAGTTACCGATTTAAGTCGTGCATTTTGTCTGTCAGTTATTCAGGTTCCACATGGTAAGTTTGTAAATAATAACATACATAAACAGTATTATCATCAGGGATGGAGACAGGAGGAGAGGAGTGTCGAGCTGAGGGGGAAGAGAAAGAAGGGAGGGGAAAGGAAAAAGAGGAAATAAAGAAAAGACACAAATAAAAATCTACACAGAGAGAGGGGGGGTCCTTTTTCATTCCCCCACACACACACACACACACACACACACACACACACACACACACACACACGGTTGGGTAGGACACTTTCTAAATGTAATCCGTTATTAGTTACCTGTCCAAAATTGTAATCAGTAAAGTAACTTTGGATTACCAAATCTCTAACACAATCTGATTACATTCAGTTACTTTTAGATTACTTTCCCCTTAAGAGGCATCAGAAGAACACAAAAATGAATGTTACCAATTGAACCACATCAATTGCAGGATAAATAAATGTTAAAGTTTACAAAGCTGACCATATATGGATGTTAAATTTTACTTTATGGGTTGGTTATGTAGGCTTCTTCTAACCCATCGCTTTCTACTACATATAACAATGCGATTAAATTATATCTTTACATTAAAAATCAAAATCTACCAGAATTCCAGTCATTCCAATAAATGTTAAACCCCTTGATCTTCAAGAATAGGACTTGGAAATATAGATTAGCCAAATTGTTTTACCTGAGCATGACCCCAAACAGAGGACTTATTAGCCAGCCCTACTCTGTTGTTTATGATTTTGCTGTCATGGACTGAGTTGAATAATAAATGCTGTGCTAATGGAAAGGCATGCTTTGACCGCTACTGAAAAGTGCTATTTACATGTGAAAAATGAATGCCATATGCTGCATTTGCTATAGGCCTATTGCTTAACTTTTTGTTGATGACACTTTGATATCTTATCTTAATAATATGCAGCTGTTTAAAGGGCAGATCCACAGATGAAACAATAACAAAATGGACACCCCGCCTCTGTTTTGATAAAAAGCTGAGGGATGGGCCAGGAGAAATGTAACTACTCTCAGATTAATAGACAGAGCTATGGATGCAAGGATTGACCATCCATGATATCAAACATATTTTTTAACCATGTTATGAGGCTATAGAGTGTTTGTTTCCATTTACATGTCTACAAACATCGAGAAAAACAAGCTTATATTTTGGGTTCTGAGGCTCATGAGGCATTTCATAGGTAGTAAGATAGATATAATATATAATTCCAAAAATGGATGTAGCAACTACAGATTGCCCCTTTAAGCCTATCAAAAGTGTGCGAGTTGGAACGTGCCCTTTAGGCCTGTGGATAAAAAAATACAATAATTTGCAGCATGAAATAGATTGAGCAATAAAAGCCCCACTTTATTCCATAGGCCGGGATCCACACTGCGCTGCTGTTGCGAGAGCACATTTTTCACTGGGTTCAAAAACAATGATTGATAGGCAGTTTAAACTTCTTGAATTCAACCATTATTGGGTTCAAATATACATTTAGATTTGTGAACAGCCATCCACAACCACAATCCGTAAGGCGCAAATAGCTAAATGTGAGGGCAGCAGTGAGATTCACATCAATGTGCTATGTAGATATCAATAATAAATGATATCCATATCGCTGTAGACTACATCACTACTGTCATCCTTACCTCCAAGCGTTTATTCAAGTTGGACAATCTTTGGATGCTGACAGCAGTTGCACCATTGGAAGACATAGCTTGGACTGTAGCCAACAAAAACCTATTCCTGTTCTTTTCCTGCGATCGACCAAACACATTTGGTGTGTCATCATAGTGGTCTCTGATTTGTGGTCAGACTCGCTCAGGTGGAACAAACTTCAATTTGCGCTTTTTTTCAATGTCATTGAGAAAACAAACTTCATTTCGGAATTTAAAAGTAATCCTTGAAGTAACCATCTAGTTTTTCAAAAGTATCTGTAATCTGAATACAATATTTTTGATGGTAATGTAACGGATTACAGTTACCCGTTTAAAAACAAATCCCTACAATGTAATCCATTACTCCCCAACCCTGCGTGTGTACGTTCATACACACGCACACTCACACAGTGCTCATTGTCATTCTAGAATACGTAGTGCTGTAGTGCTTGTGTCCCATTATGCTTTTCTTTCCATCATCCAATAAATCATTTCAATCTACTAGGAATAAAATGTAATAATGTATTAACTTCTTGTTTTGATCCTTTGTTCAATCTCAATCTCTGCTTTTGAAATAGGGTTGCCTAACTCAACTTTATATCTGGTCCTCTACCATCCAAAATGGTTTCATGTCTTATTTCCAACTTCCCATGTAATCTTTGCTCTGCTTACATCAGTTAATAGTCCAGTATGTTACTGCAGCTACCATCGATCAGTTACTGCAGCTACCATTGATCAGTTACTGCAGCTACCATCGATCAGTTACTGCAGAGCAGGTCCAGCGCTAAGCAGTCCTCAGTAGTGTTTGATCTATCAATAAAGGCACCAGTTGGTTTAAAGCAATATGAAGGTATAAAAGATTAAAGCACTAATAACTAACCTATTAAGCAAAACAACTCTGATCATCTAATTATCCATGTTCAGGCCTGCAACATCCGCTGTGATAAAATAAGATTAGGTGAATAAAAAACGGCAATACAGGAAACTGCAATCAGCAAAGCTAATTTGCATTAAAATGCATTACGCAAATAAAAGAAAAAGGAATACTCAAGGTAGGATAAGTATAGTGTTTTGTAACGGACATAGGATAAGGCTAAATGGTAAATGAGGAATAAGTGTGACTAATTGTCTGAATCACTGGTGGGTGGGGTGGGTGGAGGGGGGGGGGTGTACAGTCCTCCCCTTGGGTGGGGGGCAGGGGGTGTTGGGGGTCACGGTCCGACCCACCCGCCATTCTTGCCCCCAGTCCCAGTCCTGCGGGTCTGAAAGCTGGTGTACTTTTGGTAGGCTGGGGAGCGGTAACTAACCCGAGGGGAGTCCTGGTCCGATGACGGTCCATTCTGAGACACCTGCTCACCCTCCCTGTAGGGACGACACACAGAGACAACAGTCAGTCTCAAACACAGTGCAGTATAAACACACTGGGACATTCATAACACACAGACAGCAGTGAGTCCCAAATGCTGTATCTATAAACACACAGACAACAGTGAGTCCCAAACACCACACCTAAAGGTAGACTCAGAAATGTGATGTAAGTGCACAAAGTAAACGGCATAGTGGGTCAATATCCTCTCCTTCTAAGAGCATTGCAGCGCGAGGCTCAACTTCTCCGTTGTTTTAGCCTTGTACCACGCACATGCGCATATTCTGTGTGTGACTGTATGAGAGCGAAGTCTTGCATCTAGCTCATCTCAATATCTGCGGTGCTGCTCAAGGCAACGTCCTTTCTGTTTATTGGTTTATTCATATCCCCATTAGCTTTTGCAGAAGCAGCAGCTACTCTTCCTGGGGTCCTCAGAAAACACAAAACATGACAAGTAACAAAACACTAATTGACTGTCCTTGTTGATCAGTCTAACAAATGTAAAATACAACCATATACAAAAAACTAAAGAATAACGTGTGTAGATTGAGTGTGTGAGTGTGATAGCGTGTGTGTCTGCGTGTGTGTCGTTTCACACTCCCCATTATGCCATGAGATATTGTTTTATACATTTCTTTAAGGTCATTCGGCAGTTTGCTTGAGCAATTGGAGATGGGAGTTGCATGTGATTACGGCTCTGTATAATACTGTGCAAAATACTTTATAGTATTTATAAAACACACTGGGACAAACATAAGACCAGAATAGAGCATGCCTGCTCAGTCTAAACACAGACACAGAACAGACGCACTAAATAAGTCATGACAGACAGACCAAACAACATTTTAGTGTGGTACTCCAGGCTTTTCTCTCACCTCTGCTGTGGCGATGCATCGTCCGTCTGGGTCTCTGCAGGTGGCGGATTCCTCTTTCTCTCTTCCTCCTCTTGCTGTCTTCTCACTTCCAGTAATTCCATCTACATCGCAAACCGACACACAAATCATTAATGACCAACCTAATTAGTCTGATTGAAATTGAGAAACTAAAGTAATTTCATTAAGTCAATTTGACTGATAGACAAATGAGAAGAGAGATTTGGAGAATGTGGTGGAAATTCTACCTTTAACTAATGAGAGGCAAAAATCAATCAAGGTATTAGTTTTATTAAAAACGTATAATAAGGAGGCTGGTCGCCCCACCCCCACAGGAGAAGTGGAGTTCGCTTCTGGGTTATATACTATCTCAGGATAGGTCAGGATAGGTGCAACCTCATAGATGACGTACAATGGTTCCAAACACCAACCCCACACATCCTGTGCCAGACCTTAGGCACCAAATACAAATAACTTGTTTTGTTCAGTACTTAGGATATTTGTTGTTACTTTGTTCTCTCCCCTAGTTCAAGGTGGAAATGATCTCCCCCTAGGAGGAGGAGGTGACTGACGCACAGACACTGTGGAGACAAGTGATTGGTTCCCCATTACTCACGCCATCCCTTCACATGGTTTGCAATAAAAACACATAGTTCACATATGGAAACAATGTTTCCTTCTGACCTCCTTTGCCATACTCCCTGCTGATATTCTGCCTAGCAACAGGGACATGTGATAGACACACCTGACTTCTCCCCTCTCTGGACCCCAGGTGACTGAGGCCCATATGAGGGAGAAAGTGCAGCTGCCAACCCCAGAGTCCGAAAGGAGACATTCAAATGACAAGTGCTCAACAGTTCAATCATATAAGCATATTATGCAGTTAAGACATGTTAATTATCTTGGTTACCTAGCTAACACTGATTTCTCCATCACAATCTTTCCCCAGAAACAGGCTCCAAAACAGAACAATAGCTCCTGGTGTGCAGGATATAACCTTTACTCTGTCCAGGATCAAGAGGAACCAGTCAGTTTCTGTCATATTCTTGGCTGAGTGGCCAGACATCATGGGTCACTCGACACACACAGAACAGTTAGAACAGGCCTCTCTTAATGTGCGCACACACACTTATCTTATATGAGTTAGTTTCTTTAACTATGTCAAGCTCAAAGCCAAGACTTAAAGAAGGACATTTTAGTACACCAGCATTAGTAGGGATTAAAATACAATTTCTCACAGGATGGATGCCTAATCTAATTCAAAACTACATTGAGTTATTATATGACTGGTTTAACCTACAGCCCTGTGAGTTGTGAACATCCCCTGTCCTCTCACCGTAGTCAGCCGTTCCAGCGCTGAGAAGCGCTCCTCCCAGGTGGCAGCGGACTTCTCAAAGGCCTCGTGTCTCTTGATGAGTTTCTCCACCTCGTCCACGTTCTGACCCATCTCCCTGCTGGACAGGTACGGCTCCTGTCCCAGTAGCCATGACTCGGCCACACCCGCATCCCTACCAAACTGGTGCACTTCCAGAACTGGGCAGAAACACAGCTAGTCAGACAACACGGCAGTATAAAGCAACAGTGGCACAGTAGCTACAACGGTGCAACAGACTGAACACGATTTGATAGAATTACCCAATCTTAGCCACTCCCATCTGTCCTCCCACTTGTCAATCATGTCTTTCCTTTTGTCTGTCAACTGTAGTAACTTCTCTTTGATCTGAAAATTGAAGGGACATTTAGTTTTAACTGAGGCGAACACCACCATACATGTAATGACACACCACCAGAGGGAGCCATGTTTCCATCCGGAGACAAAGAAGTAGAACGAGGCAAAAAAGAGAAACAGAACGGAGGAGGGAAGTAACAGTATCTGAGGGTGTTATGACATCGTTGGCCCCTCACCTCCTCTAATGCGTAGTGCTTCCTTGCCAACAGGGACTTGCCCAGCTCGATGCAGTTGGTGAAGCTGTTGTTGCGGGCGTCGATCTCAGCCTTGATGCCTTGGTGGTTGTTCATCAGGAGCTCCACGGACGACACGTCCCTGAGGACACAACACAATTAGAGGTGTGACACATCAAGACAATTAGAGGAGTGACACATCAAGACAATTAGAGGAGGAGTGACACAACAACACAATTAGAGGAGGAGTGACCCACCAAGACAATTAGAGGAGGAGTGACCCACCAAGACAATTAGAGGAGGAGTGACCCACCAAGACACTTAGAGGAGTGACACAACAAGACACTTAGAGGAGTGACACAACAAGACACTTAGAGGAGTGACACAACAAGACACTTAGAGGAGTGACACAACAAGACACTTAGAGGAGTGACACAACAAGACACTTAGAGGAGTGACACAACAAGACACTTAGAGGAGTGACACAACAAGACACTTAGAGGAGTGACACAACAAGACACTTAGAGGAGTGACACAACAAGACACTTAGAGGAGTGACACAACAAGACACTTAGAGGAGTGACACAACAAGACACTTAGAGGAGTGACAACAAGACAATTAGGAGTGACACAACAAGACAATTAGAGGAGTGACACAACAAGACAATTAGAGGTGTGTCTCACACACACTGAACATAATGTCCCAATGTCCTTTGCTTAGGTTACCAGGGGGTTAAATGACCCATGAAATGCTACTTACATTGCTAGTCACCATGCTAGTGTACGTTTTCTAAAACCACAGGTACATACAGTCAAGACAGGATGACCTGACACCCAGTGTTTTTCAGTGGACTACAGCCGCTCACATAATGATGTTCCCCCTCAGAGACCTGTCTGATTACTCTGGGACCGTGCCAATGTCAGACTAACCACGAGGCAGGACAGTGGAAACAGAGCAATGCAATTACCGACAAACCAAATCTTTCCATTTCTCTCTCCTACCTGCTTTTTTCACCATTCACTTCATTAGCCAATCCATCATTCTCTCTCCTTTCTTTCCCTCCTGTTTCTCTCTTGCCCTTTACCTGACATCCTCATTAGCCCACAACGTCTATCTGTCGGTCTCTTCCTCCCTCTTGTCTTTTCCCTTTCTGTCTCCCTCTCATTGTCGGTCTCCATGGTAAGCTGCTGGCTGAGATTCAGCTGCGAGGCACTGAAATCAGTTACCAGATAAGGGCTTGATGTGCTGCTGTCTCCTTGAGAGGAGGACATTGAGGCAGTGTGTATACACCATTTTCTGCAGGTGCTTTTTCAGTAGCTATAAAAAGGACCAACTGCCAGTAGGATACATTCATCTGAGCCATCTGCTGAAAACCTGAGCTGCAGAAAGCCTTGCTACAGCATTAACCCAGAAGAGTCTAAGCCCAGTCTAAGATGGGGGGGTGGGGGGGGGGAGATCCTACTAAGTTATGTGGAATTGTTTAAAGGTCATACCAAGGATCATTTGCTATTATTTTAAGACTCCTTAAAGTACCAAAGTAAATAAACACACATACACACTGCATTCAAAAAGTATTCAGACCCCTTCCATTTCCCCACATTTTGTAACGTTACAGCCTTCTAAAATTGATTAAATTGAATGTTTTCCTCAATCTACACACAACACCCCATAATGACAATACATTATGACAACGCAAATATATATATATATAAAAACTGAAATACCTAATTACATACGTTTTCAGACCCTTTGCTATGACACTCGAAATTGAGCTCAGGTGCATCCTGTTTCCATTGACCATCCTTGAGATTATTCTACAACTTGTTCTACAACTTGATTGGAGTCCACCTGTGGTAAAGTCTACTGATTGGACATGATTTCAAAAGACACACCTGTCTATATAAAAAAGGTTCCACAGATGACAGTGCAAGTCAGAGGAAAAACCCAAGCCATGAGGTCAAAGGAATTGTCCGTAGAGCTCCAAGAGAGAATTGTGTTGAGGCACAGATCTGGGGAAGGGTACCAAAACATTTCTGCAGCATTGAAGGTCCCCAAGAACACAGTGGCCTCCATCATTCTTAATTGGAAAAAGTTTGGAACCACCAAGACTCTTCCTAGAGCTGGCTGCCCGGCCAAACTGAGCAATCGGGGGAGAAGGGCCTTAGTCAGGGAGGTGGCCAAGAACCCAATGGTCACTCCGACAGAGCTCCAGAGTTCCTCTGTAGAGATGGGAGAACCTTCCAGAAGGACAACCATCTCTGCAGCACTCCACCAATCAGGCCTTTCTGGTCTGATGACACCAAGATTAAACACTTTGGCCTGAACGCCAAGCATCACGTATGGAAGAAACCAGGCACCACTCATCACCTGTCCAATACCATCCCTACGGTGAAGCATGGTGGTGGCAGCATCATGCTGTAGGGATGTTTTTCAGCAGCAGGGACTGGGAGACTAGTCAGGATTGAGGGAAAGATGAACGGAGCAAAGTACAGTGAGCCTTGATGAAAACCTGCTCCTGAGCGCTCATGACCTCAGACTGGGGTGAAGGTTCACCTTCCAACAGGACAACAAACCCTAAGCACACAAACCCTCATAGCAAAAGGTCTGAATACTTATGTAAATAAGGTATTTCTGCTTCTTATTTGTAATAAATTTGCTAACATTTCTAAAAACCTGCTTTTGATTTGTCATTATAGGGTATTTTGTGTAGATTGATGAGGGGGGAAAAAAAACTAAATGTGGAAAAGTGAAGGGGTCTGAATACTTTCCGAATGCACTGTATATCTATATATACACACACACACACACACACACACACTACATGACCAAAAGTACATGTACCCCTGCTTGTCGAACATCTCATTCCAACATCATGGGCATTAATATGGAGTTGGTCCCTCCTATGCCTCTATAACAGCCTCCACTCTTCTGGGAAGGCATTCCACTAGATGTTGGAACATTGCTGCAGGGTCTTAAGCCACAAGAGCATTAGTTAGGTCGGCACTAATGTTGGGCAATTAGGCCTGGCACGTAATCGGCGTTCCAATTCATCCCAAAGGTGTTCAAGGGGTTGAGGTCAGGGCTCTGTGCAGGCCAGTCAAGTTCTTCCACACTGACCTCTACAAACCCTTTCTTTATGAACCTCGCTTTGTGCACGGGGGCATTGTCATGCTGAAACAGGAAAGGGCCTTCCCCAAACTGTTGCCACGAAGTTGGAAGCACACGATCATCTACAATGTCATTGTATGCTGTAGCGTTAAGATTTCCCTTCACTGGAACTAAGGGCCCTAGCCCGAACCATGAAAACAGCTCCAGATCATTATTCCTCCTCCACCAAACTTTACAGTTGGTACTATGCATTGGAGCAGGTAGCGTTCTCCTGGCATCCTCCAAACCCAGATTTGTCCGTCGGGCTGCCAGATGGTGAAGTGTGATTCATCATTCCAGAGAATGCGTTTCCCCTGCTCATGGTGATTTTAGGTTTGTGTGTGGCTGCTCGGCCATGGAAACCACTTTCATGAAGCTGCCAACGAACAGTTCTTGCGCTGAAGTTGCTTCCAGAGGGAGTTTGGAACTCGATAGTGAATGTTGCAACCGAGGACAGATGATTTTTCTGTGCAAAGTGCTTCAGCACTCGGCGGTCCCATTCTGTGAGCTTGTGTGGCATACCACTTCGGCATGGCTGTGTGCTCAATTTTATACACCTGTCAGCAACGGGTGAGGCTGAAACAGCCGAATCCACTAATTTGAAGAGGTGTCCACATACTTTTGTATATATAGTGTATATTTGATGAAAACATTTTTTGGGCCTTATTGCTATTAGCCCAAACAAACACAATGAAGATTCACTACACGGAAGAACAGCTAGTCCCCAAAAAATTATCAAAATGAATTTTGTTCTGAAGTGTCTGTCCTATATCTAAGAGACATAAGAAAGATCAGGAAACATTTGTGTTTTTTATTGTACATGTATTTAACCTCTTATTCATATACAGTACCTCCAGAAATGTTTTCAACTGGTACCGGGGGACATTCAGAAGAGTCTTGTGAGCCCTGTGGGCGTTCCGTGAGTGTCTCACCTTCCCAAGGAGGGGTCATATTAGTGTGTACAGACAGAAGTTGGAAGATCGGCTGTACCGACTTCAGGCGATCCCAAGAAGCTTGTGGCAGTCGTAGAGCAAAACTAAGAACACCACCATGTTTGTGCGAGTCTCATCGTTCCATCTTTTTCATAATAGTTTTGTAGGCCAAACCGTTCAGACGATTTTCGGGATGCCTCATGGTCTGAGAAACACCACTCTAGCTCTGTCAACTTTCATCTCAGATGAGGAAGTGCGACATAAAGTAGGCGGATGCTGTAGACTGAGACGCATCCAATGATCTCTCTAGCTTAAACTGACAGATTTCTAGCGATTTACACAGGGGCGTGGACATCAACCTTAGGGTGTTTTATAGGGTGAGCTAGTGAGGATAACTTTGTAAATCACAACAATCAGAACAGACCATTGAGGATTAGATACATAAATCTGGACTCAAGCTGTCGACCACAAGCTGCTTACAGAAAACTACAGAGATTATTCTCACATTTTCTGGCTTTTGTTGGAACATGCACTGAAATAATGCCAAGCTATTTAAAAAAATGATCCGTATGAGGCCAAACTGTTTCCCGTCAGGTTCACAGTACCTGGGCTTCTCCTGAGCCTCGATGAGGCGGATGACGTCCTCCATCCAGAGCATGAGGTCTCGCACCATGCTGAAGAAGCGGAACTTGTCGCCGGTGTCGAGCAGTCTGACCCTGCGGCCGTCGCAAGCTTCCAGCAGGGTCCTCCAGGCCTCCAGCACCTCACCCTCTCTCTTTTGGATGTCATCAGCCTTGTCTCCGGCGTAGGCAGACTGCAGACGCACAGCATCCTCCTGCAACGTCCTCACCTGGGGAGGGAAAGAAACAAGTCTTATCTATGATTTACATTACTAATCTATGAGAGATTCACCTTATAGCTGCATAATTTGTTTAGGCTGTATTAGAACTGCTTACCCCTTTGACCGAGAACACAATCTAATTTTTATATATGTTTTATTTATTTAACCTTTATTTAATATAGGCAAGTCAGTTAAAAACAAATTCTACTTTAATATGACGGCCTACCAAAAGGCCTCATGGGGGGGACGGGGGCCTGGGATTAAAAATAAAAAAATAAATACAATATAAATATAGGACAACACACAACACAAAAAGAGAGACCTGACATAACAAGACAGCAACACATGACAACACAGCATGATAGCAACACAACACAACAACAACATGGTAGCAGCGCAAAACATGGTACAAACATTGTTGGGCACAGACAACAGCACAATGGGCAAGAAGGTAGAGACAACAATACATCACACAAAGCACCCACAACTGTCCGTAAGAGTGTCCATGATGGAATCTTTCAATGAAGAGATGGAGATAAAACTGTCCAGTTTGAGTGTTTGTTGCAGCTCGTTCCAGTCGCTAGCTGCAGCGAACTGAAAAGAGGAACGGCCCAGGGATGTGTACTTTGGGGACCTTTAACAGAATTTGACTGGCAGCATGGGTGTTGTATGTGGAGGATGAGGGCTGCAGTAGATATCTCAGATAGGGGGGAGTGAGGCCTAAGAAGCTTATATAAATAAGCATCAACCAGTGGGTCTTGCGGCAGGTATACAGAGATGACCAGTTTACAGAGGAGTATAGAGTGCAGTGATGTGTCCTTTAAGGAGCATTAGTTGCAAATCTGATGGCCGAATGGTAAAGAACATCTAGCCGCTCGAGAGTACCCTTACCTGCCGATCTATAGATTATGTCTCCTTAATCTAGCATGGGTAGGATGGTCATCTGAATTAGGGTTAGTTTGGCAGCTAGCATGAAAGAGGAGCGATTACGATAGAGGAAACCAAGTCTAGATTTAACTTTCGCCTGCAGCTTTAATATGTGCTGAGAGAAGGACAGTGCACTGTCTAGCCATACTCCCAAGTACTTGTATGAGGTGACTACCTCACGCTCTAAACCCTCAGAGGTAGAAATCACACCTGTGGGAAGAGGGGCATTCTTCTTACCAAACCACATGACCTTTGTTTTGGAGGTGTTCAGAACAAGGTTAAGGGTCAGCAACAACCTGGGGAATAGTTACATGGGAGATGAGGGTGTATGAATGAGTCAATTGGAAGCTGGGGATGATTGTGGCCATGATAGTTTGAGGGACAGATTGGACATTTATCCAGGACACCAGGGTTAACACTCCTACACTTACGATAAGTACAAATGGGATATTTAGTGACGACAGAGAGTCAGGACACACGTTTAACATCCCATTCAAAAGACGGCACACTACATAGGGCAATGTCCCCAATCACTGCGATGAGGCATTGGGAACTTTTGGGGATGGGAAGTACCTCCTACTGGCCCTCCTACACCACTTCCAGCAGCATTTGGTCTCCCATCCAGGGACCAACTAGGACCGACCCTGCTTAGCTTCAGAGGCAACCCAGCAGTGGGATGCAGGGTGGTATGCTGCTGGTTAACTGCCTTAGTAGGTGCTTTGGTCTTTCTGGCTACTGGCGTTATTGTCATACCTGTGTCCCCAGGGCCTGGATGTCGTGTTCAAAGGTGGTGTGCATCCTCTGCAGGGTCTCCACTGTGTTCTGGTCTCGGCCCAGCTCCTCAGGCAGCTTCTTGTGTTTGTCCAGGATGCGGTTGAGGATCTCCTTGGCGTCGTGGTAGAACTTGTGCAGCTCGAAGGACGCAGCCAGGATCTGCGTGCGTGTGTCGATCAGCTCCAGCAGGTCGGCCCACGCCTCATTCAGCCCGTCCTTCCACTCCGCGATGGTAGCCGCGTCGGTGTGGCCCGAGTTGATGAGCTCGTCCGCCAACTGGTTGACGGTGTCCACGCGCTCCTGACCGATGTTGCCCGTGTCGCGAGCAAACTCGCGGAAACGCTCCTGAAGCATCTGCAGAGGGATATTATCACAAAGTGAGAACGCACATATTCCGCTAGATACTCTGGCAACCAGGGAGCATAAGTGGCATGGCTGCACTACATACCGTGACATGTTCGTAGTCCTGTCCCAGCTCATGTGACCCAGCCACTACTTCCCTTTCAGCGATCCACTGCTCCAGGTCATCCACCTCCCTGTTGAGCTGGAACAGACGGAACCTCTCGTCCAGCTTCCCCCTCCTCTCCTCCGACAGGTCCTTGAGCCCCGCGTACAGCTTATCCACCTGGGACTGACGCATGCCGATCCGCTCACTACACAGCAGGAGGAGGAAGGAGGAGGCAGGGTAGGGGGTTAAGATATAGGATATACATGATCCTACCCTCACTCTCTTCTGTGATGCTAAACTGTCAAGTCTTAAACCTCTGGGTGGTTAAATCCTACTTCAACTCAGCAGGAATGGAGATGAACCTTACAGTGATCTTAAGTTAGGTGTCTGGTCTCTGACCACTCTGGGCTGGGTTTAAACCCTTAACATTCTTTAGTCTGAAATGGGTGGATATGATTATGGTTTAAACTTCCACATTTCACTGGAGCTGGTCTTTAACCCTGAGGATGAGCCCCTGAGACCCTCACCTTTCAGGGTGTCCGGCGGCCGTCAGGCCTCTACTTGTCTGGGACAGCTGGTGGACAGTTTCAGCGTAGTCTTCCACAGCTTGCTCCAGTATCTGGTGCTTCTTCAACATGGCCACAGAGCTCTGCTCATCCTACACACACACACACACACACACACACACACACACACACACACACACACACACACAGACAGACACAGAGAGCGTCAAGGTACAGACGGTGACAGCACAGACCATACACAGGCAGTTTGGTGTACTATGATCTATAAGGCCATTTGGGGAAAACTGGCACGTTATTTCTGTTCTTCCTTGATAAGGTCAGAAAATAAATACGAGTCACGGTCTGACTCCTCCCAGTTCCTAAAATCAGAATGGATCATTGCAAAACATTTGAACTACTCAGCTTTGTGTTCTTGGAATTCTCTCCAGACCAGCTGGAGGAGTTTAAGGTTTGGTTGACTCACATGCTGCTGAGGAATGTGATTGACATTATGACTTGATGCGGTGGTACATATGCTAGAATTTTTTTTACATCCTGTACTTGTATCTATGACACTTGTATGTTCCTTTAATTTAAATGCATGTTTGTCTACGTGAATATTATTATTTTTGAATGGTGTGTCTATGTCTGTAAGTTGTTACAGTATGTCTGATATTTGTCGCAAACATTGTTACCCCCCTGCTGCTGTCTTGGTTGGACCAGGCCTCTCTTGAATTTTAAAAAATTGATGTCAAATGTGACTAACCTGGATAAATAAAGGTTAAATAAATAAAAAATACAAATCAGTGTACAGGGCACATTATCGACTAGAGATAGACTAGTCTCACAGATATCCAGTCCTGTGGTAGGATAATATTAAGGGTCAAGGAGCATCCAGCCTACTAAAGGACATGAAAACATGAATGGGAGGACTACTCTCTGCCTACTCACCTTCCACACCCAATATCCCAGCATGCCACACAACTATGTCGCAAGGCCCTGTTTGCCCAGGTCGCTGCACACATCTTTTACCCTTCACTGACTTCCTCATTTCTCACTGTGATAAGAACCCACCTCTGCCTGACAGACCAACAACTTACCGGGCAACAGTCACAGTCCTACCAAGTGCAGAAATACCCCTTGTACAGTACTAACCAATCCTTTTCCTACCCAGCAGCTTGCCTTGTAACAAAAAAGCAGCTTGCCTTGTAACCACACCCCAGTTTCTATTAAACTCTGCCCCTCCTAATGATCCAGTCCAACAAACTACTGAAGTGCAACCCACCAGTCCTAACCAAAACACAAATTGTATCTCTACCAAAGACAGCTGCTCATCCAATCATCCTGCCTCCCCCGTCAGGCCCAATCCCCATCATCCTGCCTCCCCCGTCAGGCCCAATCCCCACCATCCTGCCTCCCCCGTCAGGCCCAATCCCCACCATCCTGCCTCCCCCGTCAGGCCCAATCCCCACCATCCTGCCTCCCCCGTCAGGCCCAATCCCCACCATCCTGCCTCCCCCGTCAGGCCCAATCCCCACCATCCTGCCTCCCCCGTCAGGTCCAATCCCCATCATCCTGCCTCCCCCATTAGGCCCAATCACCATCCTCTTACATCCTCCATTAGGCCCAATCACCATCATCTACATCCCATCAGGCCCAATCACCATCAGCCTTCATCCTATCAAGCCCAATCAGCGGGCTGAATACATTTGGCCTGTCACCTAAAACCCTCACACACTTTTACAGATGCACAATTGAGAGCATCCTGTTGGACTGTATCACCGCCTGGTATGGCAACTGCATCGCCCACAACTGCAAGGCTCTCCAGAGGGTGTGCGGTATGCACAACGCATCACCGGGGGCAAACTACCTGCTCTCCAGGACACCTACAGCACCCGATGTCACAGGAAGGACAAAAAGATTATCAAGGACAACAACCACCCGAGCCACTGCCTGTTCACCCCGCTAACATCCAGAAGGCGAGGTCAGTACAGGTGCATCAAAGCTGGGACCGAGAGACTGAAAAACAGCTTCCATCTCAAGGCCATCAGACTGTTAAACAGTCTACACTAACACAGAGAGGCTACCGCCTACATACAGACTCAAATCATTTGCCACTTTAATAATGTGATAATGTTAAAAATATTTATTGGTCTGATGTGATTAATGAGGAGCATTCAGATGCTGCACTTCATGAATTTATGAAATTGCTTCTTCCAATTATTGATAAACATGCACCTATGAAGAAGCTGAATGTTAGAACTGTTAAGGTTCCATGGATTGATGAGGAAATTAAAAACTATGGTTGAAAAAGATGGGGCAAAAGGAGTGGCTAATAAGTCTGGCTGTACATCTGACTGGCTGACTTACTGCAAATTGAGAAATTGTGACTAAACTCAACAAAAAGAAGAAGAAACTGTATTACGAAGCCAAGATCAATGATATAAAGAATGATAGAAAAAAAACTTGAATACTTAAAATGAAATTGTGGGCAGAAAGACAAAATCAACTCCATCTTTCATCGATTCAGATGGCTTATTCATCACAAAACCATTTGATGTAGCCAATTATTTTAATGATTATTTCATTGGCAAAGTGGGCAAACTTAGGCAGGAAATACCCACAACAAACAGTGAGCAATTTATATTCATAAAAAAACAAAAAATGAAAGAAAAGCAGTGCAAGTTTGAATTCTGTAAAGTTAGTGTGGGAGAGGTGTAAAAAGTATTGTTATTGATCAATAATGACAAACCTCCTGGCATTGACAACTTAGATGGAAAGCTACTGAGGATGGTAGCTGATTCTATAGCCCCTCCTATCTGTCATATCTTTAATCTGAGCCTAGAGGAAAGTCTTTGTCCTCAGGCCTGGAGGGAAGCCAAAGTCATTCCGCTACTCAAGAGTGGTAAAGCAGCCTTTACTGGTTCTAACAGCAGACCTATAAGCGTGCTGCCAGCAAACTGTTGGGAAAAAATGTGTTTGCCCAAATACAATTCTATTTCTCTGTAAACTAATTAACAACAGAGTTTCAGCATGCTTATAGAGAAGGGCACTCAACATGACACTGACACAAATGACTGATGATTGGTTGAAAGAAATTGATAAGAAGATTATGGGACCTGTATTGTTAGATTTCAGTGCAGCCTTTGATATTATTGACCATAACATGTTGTTGAAAAAACTTAAGTGCTATGGCTTTTCAACCAGAGCTATCTATCTAATAGAACTCAAAGGGTTTTCTTTAATGGAAGTGTCTCTAATGTCAAACATGTAAAGTGTGGTGTACCACAGGGCAGCTCTCTAGACCCTCTACTCTTTTCTATTTTTACCAATGACCTGACACTGGCATTAAACAAAGCATATGTGTCCGTGTATGCTGATGATTCAACCATATACGCATCAGCAACCACAGCTAATGAAGTCACTGAAACCCTTAAAGAGTTGCAGTCTGTTTTGGAATGGGTGGCCAGTAATAAACTGGTCCCGAACATCTCTAAAACTAAGAGCATTGTATTTGGTACAAATCATTCCTTAAGTGCTAGACCTCAGCTGAATCTGGTTTGAATTGTGTGGCTGTTGAACAAGTTGAGGAGACTAAATTACTTGGTGTTACCTTAGATTGTAAACTGTCATGGTCAAAACATATTTATTCAATGGTTGCAAAGATGGGGAGAGGTCTAGCTGTAATAAAGAGATGCTCAGCTTTTTTTGCCACCACACTCGAAAAAGCAAGTTCTGCAGGCTCTAGTTTTGTCTAATCTTGATTATTGTCCAGTCGTGTGGTCCAGTGCTGCAAGGAAAGACCTAGTTAAGCTGCAGCTGGCCCAGCACAGAGTGGCACGTTTTGCTCTTAATTGTAATGAAAGGGCTGATATAAAAACTATGCATGCCAGTCTCTCTTGGCTAAGAGTTGAGGAGAGACTGACTGCATCACTTCTTCATTTTATAAGAAACAATGTGTTTAAAATCCCAAATTGTTTGCATAGTCAACTTACACACAGTTCTGACACACACACACACACTTATCCCATCAGACATGCCACCAGGGGTCTTTTCACAGTCTCCAAATCCAGAACAAATTCAAGAAAACGTACAGTATTATATAGAGTCCTTATTGCATGGAACTTCCATCTCAGATTGCTCAAATAAAAAGCAAACCTGGTTTCAAAAAACAGATAAAGCAACACCTCGTGGCACAATGCCTCTCCCCTCTTTGACCTAGATAGTTTGTGTGTATGTATTGATATGTAGGCTACGTGTGCCTTTTTAAAAATGTATGTAGTGCTGTCCTTGAGCTGTTCTTGTCTAATGATGTTGTGTATTATGTCATTCTGTATTATGTTTCATGTTTTGTGTGGACCCCAGGAAGAGTAGCTGCTGCTTTTGCAACAGCTAATGGGGATCCTAATAAAATACCAAATACACATATTACATTACTCATCTCATATGCATCTTGCCTATGCCGCTCGGTCATCGCTCATCCATATATTTATATGTACATATTCTATCCCTTTAGATTTGTGTGTATTAGGTAGGTAGATTACTTGTTAGCTATTACTGCACTGTCGGAACTAGAAGCACAAGCATTTCGCTATACTCGCATTAACATCTGCTAACCATGTGTATGTGACCAATAACATTTGATCACCATCACCATACCTCACATTCATTCTGATTGCTCATAAAGAACATTTTTAGCTCTCTGCTCCACTGCGCCCCTCACCTTGGCTTTCTCCTCTGACATCATGTAGAGCTCCTGCTCGCTCATCCAGGCTTCGGCTTCAGCAGCATCAAAGTAGTACTGTTGGGCCTTGTGGGCCTCCTCCAGGCGTCCATGGCGTTTGCCCGTCTCCTCCCGAATCTGGGCCCATAGGCGCCGCAGGTCGGCCAGCCGCTGGTGGATCCCCTCGCCGCTGAGGCTGTCGTCGTCATCCTTGAGGACCTGCTGGCTCCGCTCAAAGATATCATCACAGCGGGGCTGGTGGCCCTGGATCTCCTTCTGCAGGGTCTAGTGGGGGAGAGATCAAAGGGCAGCAGGTCAGAATGAAGTCAGATGCTTTAAAGTAGAGTACATGAGGTCACCTGGTACAGAAATAGATCTGTCACCCTGATTTTAATGGTAGTACTGTAAATGCTAAGAGCTATATTCTATAGATAGAAATACTGTTCAAGGTTCAAACTGATGGAGTTTGTTTCATACCTGGTTTTTCTTGATGAGTAACTGGACTGTTTGCAGGTTGTTTCCGTGGTCTGTTGATATTGCAAGTGGCATTCGCTCTTCAACCCAGAGCTAAGAGGAAAACACAGAAATAGATATGAATCATTTTGGAAGATTAACACTGATGTAGCAAAACCAATGACGGCATCTAAACTTAACCACAACTAACAACTTGATGTAAGTGAACTAACTACTTAGACAAAGCGGTTTTTGTTCTGACTGACTGAAGTAAGCATTTTAAATCCAGTTGACGGCATACAAAGATGCAGACACTTCAGTTCAGAGACCCAACACAGTCCTTTCAAAACAAGTGGCCTGCTGCTGCTTGTCTGCCTGAAAGGAGTTGATACAGTCATCACATTAACAAAGAGAACCCCACAGCTATGAAAGCATGCACCTGCTGCTACTCTCAGTACCCCCCCCCCCCCCCCAACAAAAAAACCTTTTAACTCTTTAATCCCTTCAGACAAGGTGCTGCTCTGCTGTTCAGCTTCTGATGCTGTTCCAAACTGCCATAGGACACGGATTTCACACAGCACACACAGTATACTGTAGCTTAGACATTTGCATAAAAATACAATTAACACTTGCACAAGCGGGCATACATAATCTCTTTCTCTGAAACACACATGCGCACACCCACACAGACAGACACGCACACACGGCTACGCTGGATTAATGTACTTACGATCTCGTCCTCCATGTCTCTGTTGAACTGGTGGATCTCGCGGGAGGCCATGAGGTTCCCCTTCCTCTTCCGTAGAGGGTCCAGCAGCTGCTGGAACTTCTTCTCCACGATGCGGCGCTGGCCGTCCACCTCGTCCGTGTCCTTCCCCTCCTGGCTGAGGACCTGGGCCTGGCTCTGCAGCTCCTCCACCTCCTTCTGACGCACCTCCACCTGGCTCTCCAGCATCTAGGAACGCCACACCAGGAGGAGAGGAGTGGACAGGAAAGGAAAGAGACGGGATTTCAGCAGGCTCTCTATCTCCCTCTCTGGTCTCCTGAGAGCTTGCGATCCAGAGCTCTTCGTCTCGCTTGTGCTCTTGGAGTTTCCCCTCTCTCACGCTTGTTTGCTCTCCCTCTTCCAGATGGAACAAACTGAGGCAATGCTCTCCCTCTCTCACAATGCACACATTTTGGGTCTGGGTTACACAAAGGATACTATGGGTGCACAACCATTCATTTCACTGTCGCTCATATACAAATCAGCAAGTTCTACCTCAAATTATAAGCATACTGTTTCGCTCCATCACTCCCTCTGCTTTACTCCCTCTCTGTCAGTCCTCTCTATCTCTGGCTCTCTCTTACACACACACACAGTGGGAGCTCATCTCACAGACAGCGAGCTGGCTCATCCACACATCAAGGCAAGGGAGAGATTACGTAATGGGATGGGGGGGGTAGTGTGTGTATGTGCGTAGCATGGGCTGTTACATAACGTGGTTAGTCTGCTCATTACTGCTCCACTCCAAGGAACCATCTGCATAATAAACTGTGTTCCAATACTTCATGTGTGTGCTGTTTAGCTTACGCTCCCCCTTACATAGTTAAAGTAAAAGTGAAAACAATATCAGGCTTAACACTTAGCTCATCATTTGGCTACATCGTTTGTCTATGCAAGTCAATTCATCCTGAGGTAAATTACTGACAGTGGCTTTAACCTAATATGAAACCATGAGCTAAAATGATAGAGAAATTGGCATTTCACCTGTCCATGAGTGTGTCAAAGGAGTCAGGAAAATAAGTAGTATGGTTACATACTGAGGGAGACATACAACAACTCAAGCTCCAGTAGTCAGTACCTGTTGTTTCTTCAGCAGGATGTTGACACTGGTCAGATCTTTGCCATAGTCGTCTGATTGGATCTGTCCATCCACTCCCACCAGCCACTTGTCTAGGTCAGCACAGCTCTGGGTGAACAGCTCGGCCTTGTTGGCATCAAACAGACACTTGGCCTTGGTCTGGGTGGTGGACTCCAGGTCATCCCACATCAAATGGAGCCCTGCCAGCTTTTCCTTCACCATGGCCTCTGTCTCCGGCTTCTCAGCTATCAGCTGCATTCCATCCTGGGATTGGGTGGGAGAAAGTCACGTTAGAACATTATGGAGATAAATAGAGCTCCACTAATGCCATTCAGGAAGGAAGACAATGGGAAATTGGTGATTCAGTCAAATCGGACCTGAGCAATGTGACACTGCTCACGATCATTCTCAGCAACAAGCCGTCAATACTGAACTTTCAAACGACTAGTTCTAGTCTGCAGAGCTACTGCACTGGTTCTGCTGAAAGCTGCTTTTGAAATTAATTCCACTGAAAGCAAATATCTTTTTTTTATTGCTTTGGTACCATTTTCACATGGTGAAATGTCAGTTTGTACAAAACTCAAAACAGATCATCAAAAAGGTTGTTTTTTCAAAAACTAAAAGGACATTTTCAATTGACTAAGTGCAGCACAAAAAAATCTAAAATCACAGTAACTTTTCACCCAACCTAATTAGTGTTTGATCTAGAAATACCTTTCATATAAAGTAATTGCCTTTAACAATGCAATGCTCACAATACTTTTCATAGGATTCTCTTATTTGTTTATATACATCTGACCATCACTTAATCCAACTACGCTTAATGGTTAATCACTGAACCGTTTGGTAAACCTATATATTTTAAACTGGTTTGTCTACTATATATAGATTATGAGAACAACATAAATAAATTGTTTTCTTGTAAAGTATAAACATCTAAATGACATGTATGATACATGACAACCATACACAACGATTACTCGTTATTGCTAATTGATTTCACATAGTGGTAACCACAATTGGTCACCATATAAAAAGGGGGTATGTGACAATTTCCTTCAACATGGAGCAGGATTTACAGCAAGGGAGAGGAAGAAATCAAAGAGCTCGTGGACAAGGGGCCTGTCAGAGAGGTGGGCATGGGACCCATCAAAGAGGTCAAAGGTGGACATTAGAGAGAGAGGGAGGTAGACGGCAGGGAACTGTTGTGTCTAATGAAGTCTGGGCCATCGTTGATGACCATGTGGTAAACAGAGGCCTTAACGTGGCTGACAGATTAGTTCACCCCAATCTGAAAAGATCAACTGAATTCAATCAGATAGATAGCAATAAAAACGGTACCACAGTGGAACAGAATTCGTTAGAGGAAAAACAAAAATAAATGGAGGAACTTACTTAAGAAAGATCAAGTGTAATATATTACACAAATAAAGCGAACTGGATGGAATATTGGAGAGAAATGCAACAAATATTTTTTTTTATCTTCAACATAGAAATGCTAACCAAAACAATTTAGTTAGAGGAAAAAAGTACTTTAAGCATAGGTTTTCATTTCAGTCTAGTCCATCTCAACTAACCGAAGTTAATTGTAAGGATTTTTTTTCTAATAACAAAGTAAAATGAACAGCTGTACAGAAAGACTCATGTGATGGCCAAATTACAGAGGAACTTCTTGATGCAATTAAAGCCTTTAAGTCCGGGAAAACTCGAGGGCTGGATGGCATACCAGTCGAGGAATACCAAACCTTTGAGGTACTCAGAGGACCGTTATTGGCATGTTTTAACCACTTCTATGAAAATGGTAGATTAACTGACACTCAACAAGAAGGTCTGATTTCACTTTTACTGAAACAGGACCCAAGGTGGTAAAGATATAGTCCATAAAAAAATTGCCGGCCCCCTTCAGTGTTGTAGTAAAATGCATAGAATTAAAAAGGTATTGTCGGATATTATTAATCCTAATCAGACAGGTTTTCTACATGGACGATACATTAGAGATAATATAAGACAAGTACTGGAAAAATAGAACACACTGAAAAATCTGGGAAACCATGCCTGGTATTCATAGCAGATTTTGAAAAGGCTTTTGATTCAGTAGACTGGAATGTATATATAATTGCCTGGAATATTTCAATTTCGGAGAATCTCTAATACAATGGGTTAAAGTTATGTATAGTAACCCTAGGTGTAAAATTGTGATAAATAAAGAAGTATACCAGTTTCATTGAAGGTCCCAAAAATTGACAGCAGTGACATATATATTGAAAAATAGTTGGGCAGAGATTTTCAATGTAATGATTCCATGGCACATGGTTTATGAACTGATACACAAAACAACGCTGGATTCAAAACTTTGTTTTTCAATTTAAATTTTTACAAAAATTATTGCAGCCAATAGAATGTTATGGATATGGTGGATACAACCATCCCGTTTCTGCTGCGAAGAGACAATCATTCAATCATTTGTTTTGGTAGTGTCCATAAGTAGCTTGTTTTTAGATGCAGGTTCAGGAAGGACTGCAACATTTACCTGGAGCTAACTCTGCAAACAGCGCTGCTCTGGGATTTAAAAAGGCATAGTCAATCGATCAATAATATAATAACTCTAACCAAAAAAAATCTTTCATTTAAAATCTATAGAAACTATGAGAATAGAAAGGTTCAGAAATCTTATGAAACATCACAGCACAGTTGAAAAATATATGTCAAATAGAAACCGGATGGTGTTCAGCGATAGATGGGATAAAAGTTTAATAAAAGTTAAATAGATATTATATGTTTACAAAAAATATATATGGGGGATTGTAAATTATGCAGACAATTACATTGATGGAAGCCACAATCTATCTGCAATATTAAAGCTGATCAACCTCCTAAAAAAGTATAATACAAAAAATGTAAATGTAAAATAATTTCGATCATGAGAACATTTCGCCAAGAACACCGGTAAGTCTGCAGGATATGCACTATGCTTTACCATTACATTTACACTAAATTACATATTGTACTGCATGTCAATTCACAAAACATTCTTACAGTATTATCCATTGACAGTATACTCTGTTCTAACCTCAGAATTGACAGAAGCCCCCATGGTGGTGGCGGTGGCCATGCGCTGACAGACCGACCAATAGGAGTGGGCCGTGGTGGAAATGTAGAGGACCAGGAATGACATACGGCTGTCCGAAAAATAAAGCAGGCCATTAAGGAGAACGATGACCCCTTTGCCAATGTGGCATCAATGAGCCTACAAACAATTGCCCACCTTTTGAAGAGGCACCAGGTATCTATGAAACACATTTACCTGGTGCCTTTTGAGAGAAACACCGACCAGGTGAAACAACTGCGGGTCGAGTATGTTCCGGTGCAGCACTATATACTGTATTACTGTTACTATATGATGCACATGCTACTTCACAATATCATATTGGAACTATACTGTAAAAAAAAAACTAACCAAATGATATTTTTATAAGGTGATGGTGCTTTATTTTGCTGTGAACCATCACAAGTATATCTTTGTTGATGAAGCAGGCTTCAACCTGGTGAAAACTCAGCGCCATGGGCGGAACCTCATTGGCCAACGGGTGACCGTCCAAGTGCCAGGTGGGGGGAAACATCTCCATGTGCGCAGCTATCTCTGAAGACGGTGTGGTAGGACGTAGACCATTACTTGGATCCTACAACGCTGCACACCTCATTGTGTAAATTGAGCAGGCCTGTCAAGGTGAAGGGGTCACCTATTTCATTGCGTGGGACAATGTTAGGTTTCACCATGCAAAGGTGGTTCAGTCATGGTATGGGCCCATCCCTGATTCGTAACTCTATATCTGCCCCCATACTCTCCTTTCCTCAACCCTATTGAGAATTTGTTTTCAGCATGGAGGTGGAAGGTGTACGATCGCTATCCCCATGAGCGTGCCACCCTCCTTCTGGCCATGGATGAGGCATGTGACGACATCAATGCAGACCAACGTCAAGCTTGGATACGCCATGCCAAAAGGTTGTCCCGCAGTGCATGAACAATGAGGACATTCACTGTGGCTTGATGCAAATTAATGCGTACTTAACATTGTTTTATTTCATTTGTTTCATTTGATTAGACAGTAAACCTATATTGCAATTACATCTGAAAAATAAAATGCATTTTTTTAATGAATGATTGTAGAGGATGTCTTCGTTGATCACACCTTTGATTAGACATTGGATAGAGATTATGGAAATTATAGATTTTCTGTAAATTTTGTTGGGTAATGTAAGTGTATTGCCTAATGTGAAAACTGTAATGTACTGTAATCTACACTACTGTAGCATGTTACTTTCATCACTTCTAAGGGGGATTTGAAACACGTATCTTGCATTGTTTGCGATTGGATTAACTGGTAAAAATTATTACATTGAAAATATATCATTATGTTGTGTTTTGGGTATTAAACCAATGTTCTCATTACATTTCACAATAAATGTTTATTTTTAAGCAATGGTTGTGTAGTGAGAGATGTTTACAATCCAAATGAATGCACAATGACAGGTTTTGATTGAAAGACGGGCTGCGTCACCAGTTTGGAGTTTTGTACTAAGAGTTGTGAAAATGTACTACATACTTGTGAAATAGTACCAAAGCCATAAAAATAAACTATTATAAACTGGGTGGTTCGAGCCCTGAATGCTGATTGGCTGAAAGCCGGGTATGACAAAAAAATATGTTTGTAACCAGTTTATAATAGCAATAAGGCACCTCGGGGGTTTGTGGTATATGGCCAATATACCACGGCTAAGGGCTGTATCCAAGAACAGTCCTTAGCCTTGGTATATTGGCCATATACCACACCCCCCTCGTGCCTTATTGCTTAAATAGCCCACGTGGTTGTTATGACTCGCTCTGCATTAAGGACTAAAGGAGAGAGCTGTTCTTATCAGACTGGAGGGAACTGTGGAGTATAAGCATCAACAACAAGTTATGAGCTAAAAAAATAACTACTTCACACACACACACACCCCTTTAGGGACACGCACACTCACAAAACAAACAACACACATCTCAAGGGAGGGGACATGTGCAATGAAGTTGTCAAAGAGAAGATATCCGTCATTAAGTCACTGACCTTCTCGATCTTGTCCAGCCACTCCTTGTTGGACTGCAGCTCGGCCATGAACGCCTGGTGTTTGAGCCATTTGCTGTGGAGGTTTCTGGCTTCGTCGTACGACATGTCCTGAGCCGTGAGCATCTTCTCATTGATCCACAGGGACAGCTGCACACACCAAAGAGCCAATTAGTGAGACACACACACAGAGAGAGTAGGTGAGGGGTATGTTATATGGGTGTGATGGGGGGCAGCTCACCTCTTGGCAGTCCTGGAGAAACTTCTGCAGGTCTCTGTTATCCTTCAGCTTACAGAGAAGCTCACTGGCCACCATACGGTTCTTCTTATGTCTTCAAACACACACACACACACACACACACACACACACACACACACACACACACACACACACACACACACACACACACACACACACACAGACACACACACAGACAAACAGGGGTTAAAACATATATTTAGCACAGAGAGAGGTAAGAGCTCAGAAACAGCTGTTTTAAAAAATGTATAGGTAATGATGGCTACAAAATCATCCTCAGTTCTCCACATACACAATAAATCAAATTGTACAGCGCTTTTAACAAAGTATTCAATACCTCTCATCGATAGAGTCCACTTTCTCTTGGATGCGGTCAGCGTTGACGTTTCCATCGCTGACCAGCCTGCGTCCAGTGTCCACCACAGCTTTGATCTTCTCCTCGTTGGCGTCCATGGTGGTCATGAAGTCCTCCTGCTTCTTAATGGCTCCCTCTGCCCCCTCCAGAGTCCTGGGCATCTCTGTATGGGCCAGCACGTACTCCTGAGAGAGGAGCGAGAGAGAGGAGCGAGAGAGAGGAGCGAGAGCGAGAGAGAGGAGCAAGGCAGGGAAAGAGGGAATGAGGAAGGAGGCGGACAGTAGCGGCGTCAGTGAGTGTGCCATTCGACTCTTGGTCAAGAACATGCAGGCGACTCCCATGTACCGGAGCACAGTAACAGCGGATATGGTGTTTCTCTCAGAAATCTTTCCATAGGACTGAGCCAACAGAGGTGTGTGTGTGCATGCGTCTGATTGGCTGGGATGTGAGCGGTAGCGCTGAACAGTGTGGTCCAGCTGAAGCCCCAGACAGTATTTAACTAAAGTTAACATTAACAGTGTGATGTATGATGCAATGGCGAGTTGCAGTACCGAGAGCTCACTTTGTACACTGTGCTATCGCATTTATTCAAAATGTTCAGGTTATTTTGCTCACTGCCATTTGTCTGAAACAAAAATGGGCAGAAGTGTAGTGCTTTCCCTGACCAAAAAAATAATCTTGATGACCGAGAGTCTTCTGTTCTTTCGACCAATAGATTGGTTGAAATGTTAAAACGTGTATTTTTCCATATATAGACACATCCTATGTGTTTCAATCAAATCAACTATGTACTGAGCTTGTCTGATGATTTAAACAAAGCATTTGATGAAATAATTAAGATGAATGACTATAGGGAGTCTGACCTCAATTGATTTGATTGTGCCGGGCTCAGACTTGCTGCGCTGTGTTAAAAAAATGTAAGCGAGTGACTAAGTAGCACCCGTTGTCTCTCCCTCCTGCAGCGACCACCACAGAACATCAGTGTTTATCGCGCTGTCTGTGTTGCTGAAGCTGCAACAATAATTACAGCCATTTCTGATTGAAAAGTTCTGTTACTGAAATTTGTCTGGGAAAAACGTTCCCTATTCCCTCAACCCTTTCTCTCTTTGTGATGCATGAATGCATCTGACCAATAGGGCCTGACCTATAGCATATCATAATCACATTAAATACATTGGTTATAACAAACTCCAAACACATGACACCAAAATGGATGCAGATGACGTGACAAATAAACTCGAAATGGAGGAATGTTTGGTTGCTCAAGAGGTAAAGGTGAAGTTAGATGTGTGGAATAAATGTGTCTAGTTGTGGAAAATACTGGATATGCACTGTGTCCATATTACGTGTGTCAAACAGGTGCAGTTAGATTACCATATCATTTTTCTGACTGTTTGGAACAATGAAAACACTAAAGGATAAGCGTGCCAGAGAGACTGTTGTAAAGCTTATTTTTGGGAAAGCCTTTATTACAGCAAAGACTAAAAACAGTCGCATGCATTATTGACCGCAATTGCCGACATGGAACGGTTTATTAATTGTTTACGCTAATTATTCAAGGGTCGCTTTGTTATTTTATTTTAAAACTAATTCTTGATTACATTTCAAATCGTATGCCGTGTGCTGACATGAATGAACGTTTGATGGAAAAGGTAGCCTATATAAGTATTGAAATATAGGCCTAAGTAAGTTACGGTATTAAGACTAAACAGGATGTGCTCTTAGGCCCACAGCTCAATCAATGGTGGTTATACAAGGCTGCTATACTAAGCCTACTAATGATGATATTACTTATTACAATGAGGATCATAATAATAGTAATAAGAAGGAGATTAAAAAAAAGAGGGTTATTATTATAAATATTATTTTCCTAATACCAGAGAGGCTGTTCTAAAGAAAAAAAAGTGTTAAGCCTTTATTACAGCATAGCAAAGATTTAAAACAGACGAATTTGTGAAATTGTATCTGACATGTGGTTGTGCGAGGCTTGGTGCTCACAGAATCAGTAGGCTATTAAACAAACACTCAAACCGGTAACAAGCAGGATCTGTCTTATTTCTGTAGATATACAGTATATGGATCATTTATACAGCCAGGCACATTCTTATCTCCTCACTTTTCTTAGACAATTAAGGCAAGGGCTATTTTCTCATCTCCTAACTCCACTTCTGCCTCCGCCGCATTGTTCTCAACTAGAGGTCGAACGATTATGATTTTTCAACGCCGATACCGATTATTGGAGGACCAAAAAAAGGCGATGCCGATTATCCGGCCATTTAAAAAAAAAAAAATTTATTTGCATAATGACAATTACAACAATACTGAATGAACACTTATTTTAACTTAATATAATACATCAATAAAATCAATTTAGCCTCAAATAAATAATGAAGCATGTTTCATTTGGTTTAAATAATGCAAAAACAAAGTGTTGGAGAAGAAAGTAAAAGTGCAATATGTGCCATGTAAAAAAAGCTAACGTTTAAGTTCCTTGCTCAGAACATGAGAACATATGAAAGCTGGTGGTTCCTTTTAACATGAGTCTTCAATATTCCCAGATAAGGAGTTTTAGGTTGTAGTTATTATAGGAATTATAGGACCATTTCTCTCTATACGATTTGTATTTCATATACCTTTGACTATTGGATGTTCTTATAGGCACTTTAGTATGCCAGTGTAACAGTATAGCTTCCGTCTCCCCTCCTCGCTCCTACCTGGGCTCGAACCAGGAACACATCGACAACAGCCACCCTCGAAGCAGCGTTACCCATGCAGAGCAAGGGGAACAACTACTCCAAGTCTCAGAGCGAGTGACGTTTGAAACACTATTAGCACGCACCCCGCTAACTAGCTAGCCATTTCACATCGGTTACACCAGCCTAATCTCGGGAGTTGATAGGCTTGAAGTCATAAACAGCGCAATTCAAGCATTGCGAAGAGCTGCTGGCAAAATGCATGAAAGTGCTGTTTGAATGAATGCTTACGAGCCTGCTGCTGCCTACCACCGCTCAGTCAGACTGCTCTATCAAATCATAGACTTAATTATAACATAATAACACACAGAAATACGAGCCTTTGGTCATTAAAATGGTCGAATCCGGAAACTATAATTTCGAAAACAAAACGTTTATTCTTTCAGTGAAATACGGAACCGTTCCGTATTTTATCTAACGGATGGCATCCCGAAGTCTAAATATTGCTGTTACATTGTACAACCTTCAATGGTATGTCATAATTAATTATGGCTTTTGTTAGGAATAAATGGACTTCACACAGTTCGCAATGAGCCAGGCGGCCCAAACTGCTGCATATACCCTGACTGCTTGAACGGAACGCAAGAGAAGTGACACAATTTCCCTAGTTATAAGAAATTCATGTTAGCAGGCAATATTAAATATGCAGGTTTAAAAATATATACTTATATATATACACTTGTGCTTTTTTCGCAAATGCGCTTGTTAAATCATCACCCGTTTGTCGAAGTAGGCTGTGATTCATTGAGAAATTAACAGGCACCGTATCAATTATATGCAACGCAAGACACGCTAGATAAACTAGTAATATCATCAACCATGTGTAGTTAACTAGTGATTATGTTAAGATTGATTGTTTTTTATAAGATAAGTTTAATGCTAGCTAGCAACTTACCTTGGCTTCTTGCTGCCCTCGGGTAACAGGTAGTCAGCCTGCCATGCAGGCTCCTCATGGAGTGCAATGTAAGGCAGGTGGTTAGAGCGTTGGACTAGTAACCGGAAGGTTGCGAAAACGAATCCCCGAGCTGACAAGGTAAAAATCTGTCGTTCTGCTCCTGAACAAGGCAGTTAATCCACCGTTCCTAGGCCGTCATTAACTGACTTGCCTAGATAAAAAAAATTAAAATGATACACCTTTATTTAAATCGGCAAATTGGTGTCTATAAATACCGATTACCGATTGTTATGAAAACTTGAAATGGGCCCAAATTAATCGGCCATTCCGATTAATTGGTCGACCTCTATTCTCAACACCAATACACTGGGTAACTTTGCTATTATGCAAATAGCAACATGGTTTGGAAAAGGCACCAATTCAACATCGCACTGATGTTTTAGAACGGCGGACAGCGACCGCTATCCAACGCGGGAGAAAGCGCATGCTATAAAATTTGATAATTTTTATTACTGTTGCACCATTGTTCTTATGTAATATAACCATATACAATTTCAGTAGCACATCTTCGAATGATGGACTGTGCCATCCCCACGGCCTCCCAACGGATTAGCCCACTCAGACAGGCGCGAATCAGACCATTGTCTTGTACACCATTAATTATTTAAAAAAAAATTTGCTACTGCTCGACAAAATAAATCTCGGTCAACCAACAGCCTATCAACCAAACAATCTACCAGTCGACTAAATGGGGTCAGCACGATTGAAGTGTGCAATGTGATGTTACCTGGTTGTTGAGGAAGGCCTCAGCCTGCTTGGTGTCCCTGAGGAACAGCTGGTGGGCATGGGACTGGGACAGTAGGTTCTGACGGTTCTCCCACATCTTGTGCAGCTCGTTCCAGCCCGTGTCCAGGGCCTGCAGCCTCTGCCTCAGGAACATGTACTGGGCGTCCGTCTGGTCCTGGGTCACCATCTCACCCATGTCCCTCATCTTCTGGTAGTCCTCCTCGTAGTTGCGGATCTCGTTCTTGATGCCCTCGTGCTGCGCCAGAAGCTTCTCGGCCTCCGTCAGTGTATTGGGCATGTCCTCTGAGGCGATGGCCGTCTGGGTCTTGGACAGCCATGACTGGAAGTCATCCAGCTCCCGGAGGAACTGCTGCAGCTTGCTGGCCTCGCCCAGAGACTCCTCGCGATTCTTCAAGGTGCCCTTCATCTCATCCCACACCCCTGTGATCTCCCCCAGACGACCCATGATGCCTTGGGCCTGGTCAGGGTGCTCAGTCGCCAGGCACTCCCCCTCCTTCCCCAGTTCTCCCAGCTTGTCCTCGATGGCAGCCAGGTCACGCTCCATGCCGGTGAGTTTGCGCTGAAGGGCCATGACCCCAGCAAGATCGTTGCCCAGCTCCTGGGTGGACTCGATCACCTTGGTCTTCTCACGGATCCACGACTTGGTTTCATTGCACTCCAGGTGGTAGTTCTGCACACCCAGAGCTGAGTTGAGGGAGTCTTTCTTCAGGTCAACTAGGTCACGGAACTGGCTCCATCTGGAGTGACGTAGAAACACACAGTCAGGGGAGAGTACATGAGGTTAACTGTAGTTGGTGTTGAGATTGATGTAGGATGTTACTCTACCTGGTGTTGAGTTTGTCCTGTTGGGCTTTGATCTCCTTCTCACTGGGGTGACCACTGTGGATTAGTTGCCTAGCAATCTGGTTCACCACAGCAACGCGGGATGCTTGATTGTTCATCTCTGGCTCCAGACTCTCAAACCTGCGAGGGAAGAGGGGGTACAGAAGGGGAGGAGAAGGGGGAGTAATAGAGGGGGAGGTGGAGATACAGAGAGGGGAGTAGGAGGTAGAGACAGGTGGGTAGAAAGGGTGAGGTTGAGGTAGAAAGGGGGAGGTGGAGGTAGAGAGAGGGGGGTAGAAAGGGTGAGGTGGTGGTAGACAGAGGGGGTAGGGGGGTAGAGAGAGGATGAGGTAGAGGGGAGGAGGTGGTAGAGGGTAGAAAGGGGGAGGAGGTAGAGAGGGGGTATAGAGGGGGTGGAGGAGGTAGAGGGGGTAGGGGAGGAGGTAGACAGAGGGGCGTAGAATAGGGGGAGGAGGCGGTAGAGAGGAGCGTAGAATAGGGGGAGGAGGAGGTAGAGAGGGAAGTAGAATAGGGGGAGGAGGCGGTAGAGAGAGGGTGGAGGTGATAGAGAGGGGGTGGAGGTGGTAGAGGGGGAGGAGGTGGTAGAGAGGGGGAGGAGGTGGTAGAGAGGGGGAGGTAAAGAGGGGGAGGTAAAGAGGGGGAGGTAAAGAGGGGGGAGGACGTGGTAGAGAGGGGGAGGTAAAGGGGGGAGGAGGATGTAGAGAGAGGGAATAGAAAGGGGGAGGTAGAGAGAAGGGGAGGAGGAAGAGAGGGGGAGGCAGAGGAGGTGGTAGAGAGAGGGGGAAGAGGAGGTAGTGAGATGGACATAGAATGGGAGAGGAGGAGGAAGAGAGAGGGGTGGAGGTGATAGGAGGGGATAGAGAGGGGGAAGTGGTGGTAGAGGGAGGGGTAGAGAGATGGGTATAGAATAGGGGGAGGAGGTGGTAGAGAGAGGGAGCAGGTAGAGAGAGGGGGTAGAGAAGGGGGGAGGAGGTTTAGAGAGGGGGTAGAGAGGGGTGTAGAATAGGGGGAGGAGGAGCAATGAGTGTACTGTACATAAGCAGATGGAAACAATGTGATCTTAATGTTAATTCTGTTAACATGCTTTGTTTCTAGCTAAACTGTAATGCCATGTTCCAGCTGTCAGTATATAGAAGCACAGCCAATGAAACAGGAGTCTGGGAATGGTTCCATGCGGTGGACAGTGAGTAAACAGTGTGGAGGGGGAGACATCATTTCAGACCAGAGACACACGGAGTAAACAAGCCATTGAACTACTGTCCAAAACACTAAGCTAACTGAGGACACAGCCTGTTTCTTCTCAGTGTGGGAAGACTTTAGAATGATTTGGCTTTAAAACATTGTAGGCTCTGTTGCTAAGTGGGAAGTGAATTATAGGATTCTAGTTTCCACACCTTACCCACCCTAGCTGGCATAAAAAGTATTTGTTTCACACATCCCTTCCAATGTGCTACATTCCAATGTCCAGTCAAACCGCTGGGAGAACATCCATTTAATTCTAGCTCTGACAGACATACAAAGTTATTGCAAACATGATGGGAAATATTCTGAATTTCCTTAGCACAGGGGTGTCACTGTGGGAGTTCTATGTCTCAAGTCTGCCTCAAGAGAAAGGGCTGTCTTGAAATGACAACAGATCTCCAAATTGATCAACTAACATAATGCATCTGAACTCGATAAGCATGGTTAGGATGGGTGTCTTTACCTGTGCTGAACCACCTCCAGATCCTCCAGTTTCTCTGGTATCTCCATACTGTTGAGCCACTGCTCCTTCTCATCGATCCACACCTCACAGGCGTCCGCCTCGCTGAACATCTTGTAGAGGGCCAGGGCATCCTGCAGGGCCTGCTTCCTCAGCCGGGTCAGCTCAGCCACCTCCTTGTAGCGCTCTTCAATGCCTGCCAGGCGCCCCTGCACCTCCTCTGAGCCAGTCTGCTCCTTGGGTAGGGTTTTGGACTGCTCGTGCAGGGCGTCGATGACTGGTCGGTAGCTGGTGATCTCCTCGGCCACATCCTTGTGCTTCTTGACCAGGGCCTGGGTGGAGAACTCGTCGTGGCCAACGTCGGCACTGGACACAATGCGGAGAACATCCAGCATCCAGGCGTCGATGTCGTCGGCGTCAGCCTGGAACTGGTGCAGATTGCAGGCCTCCTCCAGCCGGGCCTTCCTGACTGCAGACAGCCCCTCCAGGGCCGCCCACTGCGCCTGAATGTCTTGGATGCGTTTGCGGATCTTGTCGGCTCCGAAGTGGTCGGCGGCCACCAGCTCCTCTCCCTGTTTGATGGTCTGCTGCAAGTGGCCAGCGCGACCGCTCATCTCGTCCTCGAAGGCGCGATGCTGGCTCAGCAGGCGCACGGCGCCCGTCAGGTCCTTGCCACAGTCCTCCGAGGACAGGATCTGTTCCTTCTCCCGGATCCAGCCCTCCTCCTCGGCCATCTCCCAGAAGAACTTCCAGAGGCGGCGGGACTCCTCCAGGCGGGCGCAGCGCTCGGCGGCCAGCTGGCTCAGCTCTGCGTAGCAGAACTCCATGTGGGCCACTCGGTCCCGGATCACCTGGGGGTCACAGGGCTTGTAGCCTAAAAGGGGGGACAGGAACACATCAACTCAGAACACCTCTATCATTTAAACTGAAAATACAAGCTTATATACCTGACAAAAAACAAGGACTTATTTTTTGACAGGTGGCAGCATTGTCTTGGATTATACAATAGGAATATACACTGAGTGTACAAAACATTAAGTACATCTTCCTAATATTGACTGGCACCACTTTTGCCCTCAGAACAGCCTCAATTCGTTGGGACATGGACTCTACAAGGTGTAGACAGCCTTCCACAGGGATGCTGGCCCATGTTGACTCCAATGCTTCCCACAGTTGTGTCAAGTTGGCTGGATGTCCTTTGGGTGGTGGATCATTCTTGATACACATGGGAAACTGTTGAACGTGAAAAACCCAGCAGTGTTGCAGTTCTTGACATAAACCAGTGCGTCTGGCACCTACTACCATAACCCATTCAACAGGCACTTAAATATTTTGTCTTGCCCATTCACCCTCTGAATGGCACAGATACACTATCCATGTCTCAATTGTCTCAAGGCTTAAAGATCCTTCTTTAACCTGTCTCATCCGCTTCATCTACACTGATTGAAGTGGATTTAACAAGTGACATTAATAAGGGACCATAACATTCACCTGGTCAATCTATGTCATGGCAAGAGCAGGTGTTCATAATGTTTTGTTCACTCAGTGTATAGCTATACCCTTAAGGATACAATTCATCTCTAATCTCGCCTGCTTTTACGCTCCATTCAAATATAGCCTACAGATATCACCCACAGAGAGAGCAAAAATAAATCACCTACCACACAAAACTGACTAATCCCAGCACGTGACTCACCCTCTGCATCGATGGCGAACTTCTGAGCGTTGTTGTTGACGGCTTTGACGCGGTTGGCTTGGATGGCGATATCAGCCTCCACCAGAGCATGCTTCTGCAGCAGGTCCTCCACTCCCAGCAGGTGTTTCCCGTAGTCCTGGGACAGCAGCAGCATCTGAAGATACAGGGCACAGCAACATGGTCAGGAAGATCACAGGTCACTGGGGTCAATAGTGGGCAATGTAACTAAGCCAACGATAGTTGCTCATACATCACAAAATGTGACAATTCTTACCGCACCGTCCAACCACATTGTCCCCAATCTATCCCTCAATCATCACCATCTTCCTCACCTTCATCTCGTCCATCCAGTCCATGATGTGGAGCATCTCCTGGAAGACCCTCTGCAGGCCCAGGTTCATCTCCAGCCGGGTGCGCCGGGCCTTCAGCAGCTCCAGCAGGTACTCCCACAGACGCAGCACGTTGTCCTTCCTCGCAGTCACGCGCTTGATGTCGTGGTAGTTCTCCGCCTCCAGCTCCTTGGCCACAGAGAGCACAGCCTGCACACGCTCCTCGTAGGCGCCGATGTCCGTCTCGATGGCCTCGTGCTTCTTGGTGGCAGCCTCCACTGCCTGCAGGTCGAAGCCAAAGTTGTCCTAACGGAGGGAGAGAGAGAGAGAAAGGAGTGAAGTGAGTTATGTGGTTGTCTCTAACTGTATAGAACTACCAGGGAGATATTACATGGGTCTGTATATAACTACCAGGGAGATATTACATGGGTCTGTATAGAACTACCAGGGAGATATTACATGGGTCTGTATAGAACTACCAGGGAGATATTACATGGGTCTGTATAGAACTACCAGGGAGATATTACATGGGTCTGTATAGAACTACCAGGGAGATATTACATGGGTCTGTATAGAACTACCAGGGAGATATTACATGGGTGAACATCATGAGGATGAGACAGGGGAGTAAATTACTTCATTGTCCATGATCAGAACGGATGATGGCTATGAACCAATACAGTTCAAGTAGACAATGTACAGTAGGAGTAGTGTCATTGTTTGTGTGTGTATCAATGAGTGTGTTTTTCATGAGTGTGTGTTACCTGCGAGACGAGGCGTTGGTTTTCACTCAGCCAGGTCTCTCTCATGGCGGCCTTGCGGTCGAAGCGGCGGGCCAGCTGCTCCAGTTTCTCCTGACGAATCAGCTCCGTCCTCAGCGCCAGCTCCCTCTCATGCTCCGACTTCTCCAGCCTCTCCCAGGCCTGACAGACACACGTAATGGTCATACAGGTTCACCGTACAGAACTCTATGGACCTAATACATCTACTGTACTCAGGGCCGGCAACCTACGGCGGCACTTGAAATGGGGCAGTATTTTGACAAGTGGCTGCCGCCCTCTGGTGCCCCTGATCGGCTACTATACCGCCCGCCGCACCCCAGCCACCAGCTCATAGCGTTGCTGCAGTTCCCGCCCCCACCCCATTCCCGCTTCTCCCGAAGTTCACTCCCACTATCCTTGGTAGCTATGGTGATGTAAACTAAACCCACCTAGCAGCTGTACAATCCCCCAAAGCAAAGTAAATCTTCCTGTCATTAACTATACTAAACTCACAGAAACCACCATGTCTATCCATAAAATCTACCTGAACCCTCTGTCGATCAGCTTACCGCCCTTAAACTGTCTGTCAATCACTGTAATCAATTCTAACCTAATCCAGGACACAAGGGTTTCTGAGCGTTTGTTTTGGCCAGGCTGTTGAGATAAGCCTGTTCTTTATTAAGGAGCACTAGGTCTCACCTTGTTGATGTCTGAGATGAGTTTGCCGTCCCGTGGCATGTAGACCTTCTGATTGTTGGCCCTCATCTTACTTTGAATGGTGAAGAGGAGAACCTCCAGGTTGCCCTTCTCTGTGAACCTGACAGAAACACAAAGAGAATAACAGAATTGTAATGTTGAGTGTAAACCTGACCGGGGAGATTAGCCCAATTCCACTCTAATGGCTGGTGGCTTTTGCCTTGACCCATGCAACTCCAGCTATCAACAAAAAGATAAGCATTATTTTCCTGCCAGCAGGCCACAGAAGAAGATATATTTTGTCAGCAGTAGGGGTGACATTGTTGCCTCTGTAGAAATGGTGCTAAAGTCAATTTCAACAGGCTGAAACATTTGTCTGAACAAGCTTTGCTTTTAGCCACCTCTCAGAATGAAAAAATTGAATGCTGAAAAAAGCTTTGAGGAACACCAAGGACAAGAGCAGGTTAGTGTTTTTCATCATGAATCTTGTTCTGGAGGCAGCTCTGCAGAGTGGTCACTAGCTGGCACAGCCACAAAGTCATACAATCTGATTTTAAACCTAACCCTAACCTTAACTGTCAACCCTAATGCCTAATCCTAACCTTAAATGAAGACCAAAAAGCTTTTTGTTTTAATTAATTTTTACAATCTAGCCAATTTTAACTTTGCAACTTGCTCATCTAGCAGAAATCGCTCAGTGTTGCCTCCAAGACAAGATTTAAGACAAACGTCAACCTGCAGGCCAAGAGGCCAACACGAAGCTTGAATAAAACAAAAGTGATAGTAGCAAGAGGAGTGTGTGGGTTTGTCTTTTCTTTGAAGTTACTTCTCAAAACCAAGAGGCATTAGTTCACATGGTGAAATTCCAGCTGTGAATCTGATACAAGTGTAGACAAGTAATAAGGGCTACACATATAAAATCCCTGATTGTTTCAGTTATGTCCATGGTGAGTCAATTCTGGGAACAGATACTGTAATATTACAGTAAATTCCAAGTCAAGCTGATGGTATGAAGTGTGTGGGAAATTTGGGAGGTAGGTAGAGGACATAGTGGAAGACAATATTTGAAATCTGATGTGTTTGCGCATGTGCATTTAAGTGCGTCTCACTTGGGGGGCTTTTCCACGGTACGGTAGGTGTTGAAGGCCTGAAGCTGTTGCTGCACCCCAACTAAGGAGTTGGCAAACTTGCGGTTGTTGAGGATGATGATGGTCTGTTCAATCCATTCCAGGAGGTCAGAGGCCAGACTCTCATATTTCTGAATCATGTTATCTGTCTCAATGGCATTGTCCAGCACCTGGGAGATGAAGGTGGTGAATCAGTAGAAGAGTATATGCATTTTATACTGATTACAGCTACTGTGGGAAATATGCTTTGAGTATCTAAGGCAGGCATTCCCAAACTCTTCACATTTACAAACAGTACATTTATATTTTCCAACGGGGCTATACATTTGGGTGAGTTTTTTTTCTCACGCCTGAGTAGCCTCGTTTCACTGCCAAAAATAAAATTAAACCATCTAGTGTTCAGCGAATAACATCCCAATGTCAAATACAGGTAACCTGGTCAAATAATTAACATCCAATCACATTAACCGTTACTCTCTCGCTGGAATTCCACTAACGGTCCGTATGCAGCCAAACGTAGCTTGGTTAAAGCAAGGCCCCTGAACTCTCGTGTATTTTCTGCACTATGCAATGATATGGGCAGCGACCATGTAACGCTTTTACAACATACAGAAGTGCACTGGTTATCAAGGGACAAAGTATTGACACGTTTTTTTAAATTGAGAGACGAGCTTAAAGTTTTCTTTACTGACCATAACTTTCACTTGTCTGACCGCTTGCATGATGACGAGTTTCTCACACGACTGGCCTATCTGGGTGATGTTTTTTCTTGCCTGAATGTTCTGAATGTAGGAATACAGGGACTCTCCTCAACTATATTCAATGTGCGGGACAAAATCGAGGCTATGATTAAGAAGTTGGAGCTGTTCTCTATCTGCATTAACAAGGACAACACACAGGTCTTTCCATCATTTTATGATTTTTTGTGTGCAAATGAACTCAAGCTTACGGACAACATCAAATGTGATGTAGCAAAGCACCTGAGTGAGTTGGGTGCGCAATTACACAGGTACTTGCTCAAAACGGATGACACAAACAACTGGATTCGTTACCCCTTTCATGCCCTGCCTCCAATCCACTTACCAATATCTGAACAAGACAGCCTCATCGAAATTGCAACAAGCGGTTCTGGGAAAACTGAATTTAATCAGAAGCCACTGCCAGATTTCTGGATTTGGCTGCACTCAGAGTATCCGGCCTTGGCGCTGTTAAGACACTGATGCCCTTTGCAACCACGTACATATGTGAGAGTGGATTCTCGGCCCTCACTAGCATGAAACTAAATACAGGCACAGACTGTGCGTGGGAAATGATTTAAGACTGAGACTCTCTCCAATACAAACCAACATTGCAGAGTTATGTGCATCCTTTCAAGCACACCCTTCTCATTAACCTGTGGTGAGGCATTCACAATTTTCGATTAACAAATAGTTTTATATGTAAGATGGCTAAATAAAGAGCAAAATTATTGATTATTATTATATTATTTGTGCCCTGGTCCTTTAAGAGCTCTTTGTCACTTCCCATGAGCCGGGTTCTAACAAAAACTCACACTCATTCTTATGTTTAATAAATGTATTGTATAGTGTGTGTGTGGCAGACTACAATGGTGGCAAAAAACAACATTTGTGAGTGCGCTGACCCTGGTACTAGAGGGGGTACGCAGCTGGAAGTTGAATATTTGAAGGAGTACGGGACTATAAAAAGTTTGTGAACCACTGATCTAAGGGAATGAGTGTACTTGGAGAAGTACAGGATATGAGACTGTTCTCTTGTGATTCAGATTGGGGACATATGAACTCTGACCCCTCACCTTCCCAATACGTTTTCCCTCCACCTTCAGAGCCTTCATTTTGGAGAAGTAGTGGTAGTAGGTCACAACATAGGTGATGACGGACTTCTCATCCGGGTGGTCCACGCTGATATCTGTACACACATACACACTAAGAGTCAGACAAAAACAGCTTTGACTCTTCCATGTTTCCTTAATCTTCAGACATCAACAGAGGGTTTGGCTTCCGTGCTGCTCGGCTGAGAAAAACAGCATTTATTTGATTTAGGAGCCATGTTTAGGAGGGAGGTGGTTGGAGTAGAGGGCTATTTTCCGTCAGAACAATACACGGGAGCGTTCTCACGCCTCAGTCTTTGTTCCCCTCACTGCAGGCCTCTGAGAAGACATGCTGAGATCTCAAAACCACCTCTTATAAAATATTTAAAGGCCCTGTGCAGTCAAAAACATGATTTAGATATATGTAAGAGGTTTTTGAAAAGACTGCCTGAAATGGCTGCCTTTTGGTGGGATGTAGTTATGGAGTATTTTATGTTATTGTTTTATTAAAAACAATCACAGTAGGGTAGTTAATTGTTACCCAGAAAGGATTTGATATTGAGATAAAACGTCTGCACTGGGCATTTAAGACAGCCATTTCTCTGTCACAGTGGAAAAGGACGAGCTCTAGCAGTGCCTTTCTGTTTGTACCTGTTTGTAATTACATTAAAGTAAGACCCAGAAGTAACAGCCTCTCAAACTACTCATGAAGTGGTTTCTGCAAGCGTTATACAGTAGTAACAGTTTTCAAGTTGTCATGTATTCATACAGGCATACTGTAAGAGCATAATTAGGTCAGGCGAAAATGCGTGAGTATTCATGTACTGTCATAATGGTATAAAACACTGACAGGTGCATGAGAGACAGGGATAGAGCACAGTATGTTACAGAAGTGTAAGCAGCCTCCTCCTCCTCACTGTTCTGTAAACTGTATGTTGTTTTCCACCAGGCTATGGTATTCCATGATTATGTACAACAGTTCAGAGTCATGCACCGATGACTATATTCTAAGTGTGTAACGCAAGTTAAGCATGTCTGTGTGTGCATGTATTGTGAGTGCGTGTGTGTGTATGTGTATTGCGTGTGCATGTGTGTGCATGTATTGTGTGTGTGTGTGTGCATGTATTGCGTGTGTGGGTGTGTGTACGTGTGCGTGGATGTGTTTGGATGTGTGTGTGCGTGCGTGCGTGTACTCTGTACTAACCCTCCACATCCAGTAGCTTGTGGATGCCCAGGTGTTGCTCTGCCAGGTTGAAGGCATTCTGCAGGTTGTGGTGGGCGTTGGACTTCTTCAGCTTGTCAAAGTCTATCAGGTCAGGTCTGTGTTTGTGGAGGATGGCGTTGAAGGCCATGCCATCTCTCCAGCTGGTGCTGAAGTTGTGAATGTTCACGTTGGGATATCTGGAAAACAGATACAAAAACATACATTGAGTGTAGAAAACATTAAGAACACTTGCTCGTTCCATGACATAGAGTGACCAGGTGAATCCAGGTGAAAGCTATGATCCCTTACTGATGTTACTTGTTAAATCCACTTATATCAGTGTAAATGAAGGGAAGGAGACAGGTTAAAGAAGGATGTTTAAGCCTTTAGATAATTGAGACATGGATTGTGTATGTGTGCCATGCAGAGAGTGAATAGGCAAGACAAAATATTTAAGTGCCTTTGAACGGGGTATGGTAGTAGGTGTCAGGAATACCAGTTTATGTCAAGAACTGCAACGCTGCTGGGTTTTTCACGCTCAACAGTTTCCTGTGTGTATCAAGAATGATCCACCACCCAAAGGACATCCAGCCAACTTGACACAACTATGGGAAGCATTGGAGTCAACATGGGCCAGCATCCCTGTGGAACGCTTTAGACTCCTAGTAGAGTCCATGTCCCAATGAATTGAGGCTGTTCAGAGGGCAAAAGGGGTACAACTCAAGATTAGGAAGGTGAAAGTTATTTGTGTATAGGCCTATGTCTTACTAAAAGAAAATCTCTCAGTCAAGATAAATCTTAGGTGGCAATTTGTTGCGACTTTTGAAGAATATGTAATATCTACATCAAATCTCCAGCCAGTGAAACAGACGGCTAATAAAAAATGTCCCGCTTCTGACTCTAAACACAATGCCTTTCTTTATTAAACATTTGTTTAACTAAGGTGCTTTTTCTATTTGAAGCTGGGCAATAGCAGTGTTGGCTTTGTTGATGAGTGAATTGACTTATCAAAGCATGTAGCCCAGGGCTGTTCATGCTGCTGTTCTAAACAGTCTGACATTTAGGCTGTGATGTCTGATGTGAAACCCTTGCTGGGATTTCATCGGTTCTGCTGTCCACCCTGTGTTCCTCTACAGATCCTCTTTAGTCAAATCATTTGTGTTAAACACAGCACTGATTGTGAAATATCACTGATGCTAGGCGTTTTTCTCAAGGCCATGTGATTCCTGAGACTGCTGTGACATACCCATATACAGGGCCTTCAGAAAGTATTCATACGCCTCGACTTATTCTACATGTTGTTGTGTTACAGCCTGAAATCAAAATGGATTCAAAAAAATGGATCACATCCACTTCAATCAGTGTAGATGAAGGAGAGAGACAGGTGAAATAATGATTTTTAAGCCTTGAGACAATTGAGACATGGAATGTCTGTGTGCCATTCAAAGGGTGAGATTTAAGGGCCTTTGAACGGGGTAGTAGGTGCCAGGCGCACCAGTTTGAGTGTGCCAAGAACTGCAACGCTGCTGGGTTTTCCACACTCAACAGTTTCCTGTGTGTATCAAGAATGGTTCACCACCCAAACAACATCCAGCCAACATGACACAACTATGGGAAGCATTGGAGTCAACATGGGCCAGCATCCCTGTGGAACGCTTTCGACACCTTGTAGTCCATGCCCTGACGAATTGAGGCTGTTCTGAGGGCAAAAGGTGGTGCAACTCTATATTAGGAAAGTATTCCTAATGTTTTGTACACCAAGTATACAAGGGCTAGGCCAGAATGTTCCTATATATGTTTTCACATATACCCTTGATGTTGTTGATATTTTAGATCACCATCTGTTGACCATAATGTGTTGGATTATTCTGCTGACTGTGCCTCAAGCTGTTGGTGCTGTGGTGGTGCTGCTGTGGTGGTGCTGTTGGTGTTGTGGTCACTCACCCAGCAGTCTTCATCTGGCACCACAGCAGCAGGGCATCTTTAGCAGACTTCTTCTCCTTGTTGTCCTCTGTCTCCACTCTGATGTCCTGGATCTGAGAAGCACATACCCCAGAATAACAAAATGGTCAAACAGCACCAGCCATCATCAGGACACCAAGACTGAGACAACCACTATACACAGAGACTGAGACAACCACTATACACAGAGACTGAGACAACCACTATACACAGAGACTGATATAACATATATATGCACTTAGGCTGGCACACACACACACACATAGAATAAATACGTGCACACACACTGGAATGCACCCACCTTCATTGAGTGACAGGCACATAAACACCACCTCTCAGCACTTTCTCGATATACAAATAAACAAACGCATCCCACTTCCTGTCTTAGTTTCAGTGACATTGACCCACATCTGTGGATTTAAGTGGGATTTTTTTTTATTACAATTTATAAAAATGTAATCCCTTTACCAACTGTGCTCTCTCATTTTATAATCAGCACATGCACGATATGTGAGTGAGTGAGTGAGTGAGTGTACTGGGTTGTCAGCTGACCTGGAAGCGGAGGATGATGGTCCAGATTAGGCCGAGGGTGAGGCGGTGGTTGCCGTCGACAATGTCGTGGGAGCCCATATTCTCCAGATGGACCCTCTGCTCCTTGAGGAACTGCAGGGCCTTGTCGACGTTCTCCAGGCAGTGGATACGCATGCGCCCCTTAGTGGGCTTGGGCTGCGGAGGGGAAAGAAAGAGGGACAGAGGTTGTACTAGCACAGTCTAATTACATTAGTGTCACTCATACTCTTCATATCGCTGACGTTCTACTGCCAACAATCTAAATGGTTTGGTTTTATGTATTTTGACTTGAGGCAGGACTCCCTGGGCTGATGACCTACTTAGCAGACTTCTTTAATCCTTGAGGTAGGCAGATTTAAAAATGTCTATACAAGAACAAAGTGATGTACATTATATGAGGACATATCTATGGGACTTCAGTGTGTGTGTGTGTGTGTGTGTGTGTGTGCAAATATATCATGTATTTTATGTGTTACACTAAGTAATCCTAAAATGACCAAGAGGAAATGAGATCTCTGATATGTCTGTCCTTCCAGACCTGTGATGCCATATGTAGAGAGACAGGTCATCCAGAGCTTCCCCAGGGTTAGAACCCATTTTCCAGGGGTCATGACCCAGGAAGTACTCAGGGCCTGGCCTTGTTGAGACAGCTGGAGAACACCAGTGGGTATCTCCTCTGTCTAACACAAATAACACCAGATCAGAGCGATGAGAGATACCCATCTGGCATTTTAATGTAGTGTTCTGTGGAGTGAACTCTTACACAGCATTCCTACGCTTCCTGAAACAGTTGAGAAATGGAGGCTGGCTTGAGTTGCGATCATTTTGCTGGACTCCATTGTACAGCATGTAGGCCACTCCGCCAGTCTTTCTATATCAAAGATCTCATTGATCATTTCTCCCTCTGCCTTCCCTTTCACTCCATCATAGCAAGCCCGCTTTTGAAATTCTTCCATTCTGTAGTTTTTTTTGCCTCATTTCCTCGTAGCGGTCAAAAGAAGCTCAAATCTCAGAGTGAAGGGCTCATATTTTGAAGGGACAACAGTAGACTGCATTCACTGTGAGTGAGTTGAAACTGTGGTCAGATCTTTCTCACAGCAAAGACCCGTGAATGGCCTCAACGGAGGGCACGATCTACTGGATGTGGTAGGGGCTGTAGTCAGGCTTAATGGCATTTTGATTCCAGAGCTGTCTAGACGAGTCCATCAGAGAGCTGCCTTTCAAAAGCCACTGGTGGTGAAGGGAGGGGTGAGGGGAGAGGGAGCTAAAATGGGACATAGTTAATAAAACCCATCAGCGTCAACTTTGCTAAACCTCTTTTTTTAGTGGCAATTCTGCAGTGATAATTGCTTCTCTCCCCTCCTTCAGCACAGCTGCTAAGCTGGAACATTTCATTGGCTCAGAGTGAAGTTTGCCCTCTGACGTCACGTGCTGCTGCTGCCACCACCACCACAGTGCTGATGTTTTGGTTTTGCCTTAATCTAACTCCAGTCTGTGCATGAGGTCTCCTAACCTAGCTTGGCCTCTAGCATTCAATTGTAAGCAGTCTATGTGTGTATGTCTAACTGCATGCTAGAGCACATGCTTGGTGCGTTGAATGTATACAATTGGGTCTGCATCAGTGTGTTTGTGGTTCATGTAGGTTATAAACGTGTATGTCTGTATTTATTATGGACCCCCATTAGTTCCTGCCAAGGCAGGAGCTACTCTTCCTGGGTTAAACACATTAAGGCACATCACACAACAACAGATACAATAAGATAGTACATCATGACATCATTAAGGCACTACATATCTACAACACAACGTTTATAATACCACCATATAACAATATTAAAATATACTTGTGTGTAGAGTGCGTGTCTCTTCACAGTCTTCGTTTTTCCTGTTACGTTTATTTTAGATTTTTTTGTACAATACAAAACATACAAACAACAGCATGTAGATGCATATAGACGCACACAAACCGCGATGTTCCATAAGGTGTCGTTTTATCTGTTTTTTCAAATCAGATAAATGGCTCAATGTAGTACTGTGGGCCTTCCATGGTCTAGCACACAGACTTTGAAGAGACATCTGGTGGTATGTCTTGCGGGGTATGCATGGGTGTCTGAGCTGTGTGCTAGTTGTTTGAACAGACAGCTTGATGCGTTCAACATCTCAATACCTCTCACAAGGATAAGTAGTGATGCAGTCAGTCTGTCCTCTACTTTGAGCCAGGAGAGATTGACATGCATGTCATTGATGTTAGCTCTCTGTGTACATTTAAGGGCCAGCAGTGCTGCTCTGTTTACATTTTAGTCATTTTAGCAGACGCTCTTATCCAGAGTGACTTACAGTAGTGAATGCATACATTTCATACATTTTTTTTCTGCGCTGGCCCCCCGTGGGAATCTAACCCACAACCCTGGCGTTGCAAACACCATGCTCTACCAACTGAGCTACAGGGAAGGCCTGTTCTGAGCCAACTGTAATTTGCCAATGTCCCTCTGTGGCACTTGACCAAATGACTGGGCCGCAGTCCAGGTGCGACAACACTAGGGCCTGTAGGACTTGTTTTGTTGATAACAATGTCAAAAAAGCGGAGCAGTGCTTTATTATGGTCAAATACCAATACAAACTAGGGAAACATCTGTATAAAATGGTCCTCATAAAATAAATACCAGACACAGATGTTAACTGAACGATCCACCCAGGAAGCTGTTGCTTGAGCATTTCTATTGTACTACGGTAAGATGAATTTATCACATTTTCAAATTTTGTTGCTCAAGCAACAGATGCCTGGATGGATCGTTCAGTGTAAGCCTCAATCAGGTTTCCATGAGAGACCACATGATCCCTGTAACCCAATCTGTGACCCAGTCTGAAACTCTAGCAGTGTAAAATATCTACTTCTCTGCTCTGTCCTCAACTGAACTGCTCGCAACTAGGGTTGCAAAGGGAGGATATGTTACTCAAAGTTTACCAGTAAACTACTACATTTTTGGTATGTTTCAAGGATTTTATGTCATTTATCCCAATACCCTTTCGGGTACTTCAGATTATTATAGGCGTCTGTAATTATCTCAGGCCCTCTGTGTGGACTGATCACGTCTAAAATATCTGAAATAATTCATTAAAATAAACAATGACAAAGCTGATCCTAAATATAAACTATTAACTAAGTGAATACCGTTATTTTTTAATATGAGGGTTTCAGCATGAAATATACTTAATTGTTTTTACACACTTATTTATTTTACTATTTGAATATGTATTTATTGTCAATGACTTGGCTCAAACTGGTTGCAGTTGTTAAAAAAGTCAACAGTTGGAAGAGTTGCAAAATAATGGCATTGTTGATTAGATGCTTTTTTTCAATAATTAGTCTATTTTCTCTTGAACCATACGGTCTATCTGACATAAAAAATGAACACCACACTGCGTGGACAAATCATTAGGAACACCTGCTCGTTCCATGACAGACTGACCAGGTGAAAGCTATGATCATTTATTAATGTCACTCGTTAAATCCACTTCAATCAGCGTAGATGAAGGGGAGGAGACAGGTTAAAGACAACTGAGACATGGATTGTGTGTCATTCAGAGAGTGAATGGGCAAGACAAAATATTTAAGTGCCTTTGAACGGGGTATGGTAGTAGGTGTCAGGAATACCAGTTTATGTCAAGAACTGCACCGTTGTTGGGTTTTTCAAGCTCAACAGTTTCCCGTGTTTATCAAGACTGGTTTACCACCCAAAGGACATCCAGCCAACTTGACACAACTGCGGGAAGCATTGGAGTCAACATTGGCCAACATCCCTGTGGAACGCTTTCGACACCTTGTAGAGTTCATGACCTGATGAATTGAGGCTGTTCTGAGGGGTACAACTCAATATTTGGAAGGTTTTAAAAGTTATTCAAGTATAAATGACCCAAGTCACGATAGACTGCCATAGATTCAGTTAATTACAAAAATGACTAAAGATTCTGGTAACTTTGTTAAATTACTGGTAGGTTTGCAACCTTACTCATAACCTCTCCATAGTATCCACATATACACCATGACCTTGCCTTTACCAGGGCTGCTTTAAATATATTCTTTACCAGAGGTGGAGAGAGCAGTTAAGGTGTGCCTGGTTTTATAATGTTGAATCTGTGAGATATGATGAAGGAGTTATACTGCTGCACCATTATTAGAACACAGATAAGAGCAATATGAGTCACAACTATGACTACAAATACCCTTTCAAGTAGAAAAATATACACTGCATTCGGAAAGTATTCAGACCCACTTTTTCCACATTTTGAGACGTTACAATCTGATTATAAACTGTATTAAATAAATAAATATCCTTATCAATACCCCATAATGACAAAGTGAAAACAGGTTTTTAGAAATGTTTGCAAATTAATTAAAAACAAAAAAACAGAAATACCTTATTGACCTAAATATTCAGACCCTTTGCTATGAGACTAAAAATTGAGCTCAGGTGCATCTGGATTCCATTGATCATCCTTGAGATGTTTCTACAACTTGATTGGAGTCCACCGGTGGTAAATTCAATTGATTGGACATGATTTGGAAAGGTACACACCTGTCTATATAAGGTCCACAGTTGGCAGCGCATGTCAGAGCAAAAACCAAGCCATGAGGTCGAAGGAATTATCCGTAGAGCTCCGAGAGAATTGTGTTGAAGCATCGATCTGGGAAGGGTACCAAAACATTTCTGCAGCATTGGAGATCCCCAAGAACACAGTGGCCTCCATCATTCTTAAATGGAAGAAGTTTGTAACCACCAAGACTCTTTCTAGATCTGGCTGCCCGGCCAAACTAAGCAATCGTGGGAGAAGGGCCTTGGTCAGGGAGGTGACCAAGAACCCAATGGTCACTCTGAGAGAGCTCCAGAGTTTCTCTGTGGAGATAGTTGTCCTTCTGGAAGGTTCTCCCATCTCTGCAGCACTCTACCAATCAGGCCTTTATGATAGAGTGGCCAGATGGAAGCCACTCTTCAGTAAAAGGCACACAACAGCCTGCTTGGTGTTTGCCAAAAGCCACCTAAAGGACTCTCAGACCATGAGAAACAAGATTCTCTGATCTGATGAATCCAAGATTGAACTCTTTGGCCTGAATGCCAAGCATCACGTCTGGAGGAAACCTGACACCATCCCTACTGTGAAGCATGGTGGTGGCAGCATCATGCTGTGGGGATGTTTTTCAGCAGCAGGTACTGGGAGACTGGTCAGGATCGAGGGAATGATGAAAGGAGCAAAGTCAAGAGGGATCCTTGATGAAAACCTGCTCCAGAGTGCTCAGGACCTCAGACTGGGGTGAAGGTTCACCTGCCAATACGACAATGACCCTAAACACACAGCCAAGACAACGAAAACTCGAAGCTCTAATTACTGCTTCAACTGAGTAAAAGGGTCTGAATACTTATGTAAAAGTGATACCAGTTTTTCCATTGTTAATACATTTGCAAACAGCTTTAGCATTATGGGGTACTGTGTGTAGATTGATGAGGATTTCTTTTTAAATCCATTTTAGAATAAGGCTGTAACGTAGCAAAATGTAGAAAAAGCGGTCTGAATACTTTCCAAATGCACTGTACGTGTACCCTGAACAAAAAATATGTGAAGCATATTAGCCATGTGTGGGCCGAATGTATGCATATAGGGTAGAATCATGGAGGAATCGTTTGGAACAGCAATCCCAAAGTTAAATTATTTTGACAATAAGATCATTTTTTTAAGGTGAATTATTACTCTGTGTGTGACTGGGAAATCAGTCTGACTAACGTACCAGTCTCTCCCCAGAGAGGACCTCCAGTAGTTTGATGAGCATGCGTCCATCTCTCAGGTCCATATAGAGATCAGTGATCCTGCAGGACACTCTGGCTAGGTGGGAGTTGACCCACTTGGTGAAGGTCTTCTTCTGCACCGCCTCACGCTCATCTACAAGAAGGAGCAGAGAGAGATCAGGGGGTTAGTTTCACTTCTGCGTTCTATCATTGGATCATATTAACCAGGTTATCACCTGGGGGTATTTTACAGTTCAACTGACGTGTGCTCTTCTTTAGTCTCTCTGTCACACTCACACACACACGTAACCGATGTGAAATGGCTAGTTAGTTAGCGGTGGTGCGCGCTAATAGCGTTTCAATCAGTGACGTCACTCGCTCTGAGACCTGAAGTAGGGTTTCCCCTTGCGTTGCAAGGGCTGCGGCTTTTGTGGCGCGATGGGTAACGATGCTTCGTGGGGAGTCAGTTGTTGATGTGTGCAAGGGTCCCTGGTTCGAGCCCAGGTTGGGGCGAAGAGAGGGACAGAACCTACACTGTTACACACACACACAAACAATGTAGATTATAAAGTTAAACACTCCAGGTGTGTGGCTAACAGAGTAGAACGTGAGGGTTTGCAGGCCTCTCGACAGAAACAGCATGTTCCTCTCATCTTCCTGTTTATGCCAGGTGTCCCCGGTTGTTTGACTGGCTGTGGGCCTTTGCTACTGTTCATCTTTTGATGAAAACCTACACCAAGGTCGTCACTGTTCTGGAATAACTGTGTAGGGTGTAGCTTCCTATGTCTAAGAGGTACAAAGTAGCTAGCTTTCACAGAAAGACAGACAAGTACAGTAAATATCAACATTTCACGGGCTAGGTAAGTGTTTAGTAAACATTTGTATTTGCATTTATCATTGATCTCCATTAGCTGCTGCCAAGGCACCTGCTACTCTTCCTGGGGTCCATCAAAATTAAGGCCGTTTAGACAATTTTAAAAACATTCCAATACATTCACAACACACTGTGTGCCCTCAGGCCCCGACTCTACCACTACCACATATCTACAGACCAAAATCCATGTGTATGTGTGTATAGTGCGTATGCTATCTTGTGTGTGCATGTGTCTGTGCCCATGTTTGTGTTGCTTCACAGTTCCCGCTGTTCCATAAGGTGTATTTTTATGTTTTTTAAATCTAATTATACTGCTTGCATCAGTTACTTGATGTGGAATAGAGTTCCATGTAGTCATGGCTCTATGTAGTACTGTGAGCCTCCCATAGTCTGTTCTGGACTTGGGGATTGTGAAGAGACCTCTGGTGGCATGTCTTGTGGAGTATGCATGGGTGTCCGAGCTGTGCGCCAGTAGTTCAAACAGACAGCTCCTTGCATTCAACATGTCAATACCTCTCATAAATACAAGCAGTGATGAAGTCAATCTCTCCTCCACTTTGAGCCAGGAGAGATTGACATGCATATTATTAATATTAGCTCTCTGTGTACATCCAAGAGCCAGCCGTGATGCCCTGTTCTGAGCCAATTGCAATTTTCCAAACATACTTCAATACTTATTTGTTTAGGCCATCTTTAAATAGCCAGTCTTGTTTGTGCAAGCTAAATGTTGTTAGCATAGCTGGTGCTATTCTCACAGGATGACAATATCCTAACATATACTGAACAAAAATATAAAACAACATGCAACAATTTCAATGATTTTACACAAGGAAATCTGTCAATTGAAATAAATTCATTAGGTCCTAATCTATGGATTTTACATGATTGGGAATACAGATATGCATCTGTTGGTCATAGGCACCTAAAAAATAGGTAGGGATCAGGAAACCAGTCAGTATTTGGTGTGACCACCATTTGCCTCATCCTTCACATTGAGGTGATCAGGCTGTTGATTGTCGCCTGTGGAATGTTATCCAACTCCTCTTCAATGGCTGTGCGAAGTTGCTGGATATTGGTGGGAACTGGAACACGCTGTTGTCCACGTAGATGCAGAGGATCCCAAACATTCTCAATGGGTGACCGGTGAGTATGCAGGCCATGGAAGAACTGGGACATTTTCAGTTTCCAGGAATTGTCTACAGATGGGGCTGTGCATTATCATATTGAAACATGAGGTGACGACAGCACAACAATGGGCCTCAGGATCTCGTCGTCCCTTGTATCTCTGTGCATTTAATTGCCATCGACAAAATGCAATTGTTTTCGTTGTCCGTAGCTTATACCTGCCTATACCATAACCCACTGTGACCATGGTGCACTCTGTTCATAACATTGACATCAGCAAACCGCTCGCCCACACAACGCCATAAACGCGGTCTGCGGTTGTTAGGCCGGTTGGACATAGTCAAATTTTCTAAAACGACATTGGAGGTGGCTTATGGTAGAGAAATTAACTTTAAATTCTCTGGCAACAGCTTTGGTTGACATTCCTGCAGTCAGCATGCCAATTGCACACTCCCTCAAAACATCTGTGGCATTGTGTTGTGTTACAAAACTGAATGGCCTTATTGTCCCATGCACAAGGTGCACCTGTGTAATGATCATGCTGTTTGATCAGCTTCTTGATATGACACACCGGTCAGGTGGATGGATTACCTTGGCAAAGGAGAAATGCTCACTAACAAGGATGTAAACAAATTTGTGCCCAACACAAAACACATTTGTGCGTATATACATTTTCTGGGATCTTTAATTTCAGCTCATGAAACATGCAACCAACACTACATGTTGCGTTTATATATTTGTTCAGTGTAAATGGCCAACTGCACATACTGTAGGCTAAGTGACACAGCAAGATGGCGCCAACAGACATAGCAGCTTTGCTTTGTTAGATTACTTGTTAGATATCACTGCATGGTCGGAACTAGAAGCACAAGCATTTCGCTACACTCGCATTAACATCTGCTAACCGTGTGTATGTGACCAAAAAAATTTGATTTGATTTGCTTCTTGCTCCTAAGCAAGAAGCGTGTGTGTTATTTCTTAAATTATTATTCCAGAAAGTGTGTGTTATTACATACAGCCGGAAATAACTTCTGGATATCAGCGCGGCTGTAACTCACCAGCATTACGTCCAGGAATAAGACTTTCCCCGAATTGGATCTTTTATTCGTACCCTCAGGGCAATTGAACTTATCCCAGAGGCTGCTCCATGACGCCGCCGGCGGAGAAGAGGTATTTCGGAGTGGACTTCTAGTCCGACTCAGGAGGCGTGCACACCATCCACCGCTTCTGAGTATATTACTTGCTAATGTTCAGTCTCTGGACAACAAAGTAGACAAGCTCAGGGTGAGGATCTCCTTCCATAGATACATTAGGGACTGTAACATACTCGGTTTCACGGAATCACGGCTCTCTCTGGATATACTGTCCCCGTCCAAACAGCCAGCTGGGTTCTCAGTGCATCGTGCAGACAGGAATAAAGAACTCTCTGGGAAGAAGAAAGGCGGAGGTGTATATTTCATGATTAACTACTCATGGCGTGATTGAGATAACGTACAGAAACTCAAGTCCTTTTGTTCACCCGACGTAGAATACTTCACTATCAAAGGCCGACAGTATTACCTCCTAAGATAATTATCTTTGGTTATAGTCACAGCTGTGTATATTCCCCGTTAAACTGATACCACAACAGCCCTCGAGGAACTACACTGGACTTTGTGCAAACTGGAAACCACATATCCTGATGCTGCATTTATTGTAGCTGGTAAATTTGAGGAAAACACCACCAAAGTTCTATCAACACATTGACTGTAGTATTCGCGTTGCTAAAACACTCGACCACTTCTACTCCAACGTCTGGGATGCCTACAAGGCCCTCCCCTGCCCTCCCTTCGGCAAATCAGATCATGACTCCATCTCTTCCTATTAGGCAGAAACTCAAACAGGAAGTACCCGTGCTAAGGTCTATTCAACGCTGGTCTGACTAATCGAAATCCATGCTTCAAGATTGTTTTGACCATGCCGACTGGGATATTATATTATCCGGGTAGCCTCTAAGAATAACATCAATGTATACACTGACACGGTGTATATAAGAAACCGTGGATAGCAGCATTCACACAAAACGGAAAGCGCGAACCACCGCATTTAACCACGGCAAGGTGACTGGGATATGGTTGAATACAAATAGCATAGTTATTCCCTCTGTAAGGCAAAACCTCAGTACAGTCACAAAGCGGAGTCGCAATTCAAAAGCTCAGACACGAGACGTATGTAGCAGGGTCTACAGTCAATCATGGATTACAAAGGGAAAACCATCCATGTCGAATACCGACATCTTGCTCCCAGAAAAGCAAAACACCTTCTTCGCCCAATTTGAGGATAACACAGCGCCACCGACGCGACTCGCTCCCAAGGACTGTGGGCTCTCGTTCTCCATGGCCGACGTGAGTAAGACATTTAAACATGTAAACCCTCTCAAGGCTACCGGCCCAGATGGCATCCCTAGTCGCGTCGTCAGAGCATGTGCCGACCAGCTGGCTGGAGTGTTTATGGACATATTCAATCTTACCTCTGCTGCAGAGAATAAGTTCATTGGAGTTACCAGCCTAAGAAATTGCAGCCCAAATAAATGCTTCACAGAGTTCAAGAAACAGACACATCTTAACAACTGTTCAGAGAAGACTGTGTGAATCAGGCCTTCATGGTCAAATTGCTGCAAAGAAGCCACTACTAAAGGACACCAATAATAAGGCTTGCTTGGGCCAAGGAACACGAGCAAAGGACATTAGACCAGTGGAAATCTGTCCTTTGGTCTGACGAGTCAAAATGCGATTTTTGGTTCCAACCGCCATGTCTTTGTGAGACGCAGAGTAGGTGAACGGATGATCTCCGCATGTGTGGTTCCCACTGTGAAGCATGGAGGAGGAGATGTGATGGTGCTTTGCTGGTGAAACCGTCTGATTTATTTAGAATTCAAGGCACACTTAACCAGCATGTCTACCACAGCATTCTGCAGCGATACGCCATCCCATCTGGTTTGCGCTTAGTGGGACTATCATTTGTTTTTCAACAGGACAATGACCCAACACACCTCCAGGCAGTGTACGGGCTATTTGACCAAGAAGGAGAGTGATGGAGTGCTGCATCAGATGACCAGGCCTCCACAATCATCCGACCTCAACCCATTTGAGATGGTTTGGGATGAGTTGGATTGTAGAGTGAAGGAAAAGCAGCCAACAAGTGCTCAGCAAATATGGGAACTCCTTCAAGACTGTTGGAAAAGCATTCCAGGTGAAGCTGGTTGAGCGAATGCCAAGAGTGTATAAAGCTGTCATCAAGGCAAAGGGTGGATAATTTGAAGAATCTCAAACTACATGATTCCATGTGTGTTATTTCATAGTTTTAATGTCTTCACTATTATTCTACAATGTAGAAAATAGTACAAATAAAGAAAAACACTGGAATGAGTAGGTGTTTCAAAACTTGACTGGTACTGTATATTTCTTAACTCCATTATTTTACTTTGGATTTGTCTGTATTGTTGTGAATTGTTAGATACTACTGCACAGTTGGAGCTAGGAACACAAGCATTGCACTACACCCTCAAGAACATCTGCTAAGTATGTGTATGTGACCAATAAAATGTGATTTTTACATATACGCTGGTCTAATGTGAGCTAGCTGTGCCTCATACTGTAGGCCTACTGTACGTGCCATTTGCTGTTAGTGGTTAGCGGTCTTAGCTGGTCATGTTCTCACAGGGTTGTTCTAATTTAGTGTTCCCATGCATGACGGGTGGTCTAGCTTCTCACCCTACTGCAGAGCCCATAAACATCAGTCACTGGGCCAAGAAAACCAGCCGCACCGGTCAGCCCATACCTGTTGCATTAGCCATACACGTCGTCATCATCACACACACACACACACACACACACACACACACACACACACACACACACACACACACCTTTGCAAGCTATTCCTCATATGAACTCAAAGCCTGTTGCCATGGAAATCTGGCTTTGAAAGGAAGTTTCACAACCTCCCTCCATCAGGGTGGGTCTCCTTCTCGCAGACTGTAAGAAACGACACCCGTTAACAAATGTGCACTGATGCACTCTCCCCTCCAGCTCCAGGCCAGCCATTAGCTCAGAGGACATTGTGACATCACAGCGTGACCAGACTGCTAATATAGCATGTAGGTTAAACCCTGGTGCCAAACAGCTCGCTCCATCTAGGCTACGTCTTCACAGGACTGTCCAACGGCCTGACAGCCTGGTCCCAGAGATAGTACAGTAGATAGTGCCGCAGGTCCTCTTGTGGCTTTCATGAGTCGCAGTGCCCAGCGAGCAGGGCAGAGGCAGAGAGACAGAGAGAGCAGTGTGTCCCATTGTGGAGGCCCAGTCAGAGGTAGATGGAGGCAGGGAGACAGAGGGAGCTGTGTGGGGCCCAGTCAGAGCAGCACAGAGACAATGCAGACAGTGTTCTCCACCATGACATGCAAAGCTGCATCTGACTGCATCAGGCCTTATCACTGACTGGGCTAACTAGCTAACTAAAGGCTCCTTCACTGGGACACTTTGCTGCATGTTTAGATCATGGCTGTGTGTGGTTAGGCTGGTTAACCCAGAACTAAAAGGCTTGCATAATTGGGTCAGATGCTCAGTTAAGTTCTGGGACCATAATGTTAACAGAGGAGATTTAAATCTAGTCAGTTGCACAACTGAATACATTCAACCGAAATGTGTCTTCCACATTTAACCCAACCCCTCTGAATTAGAGATAACCGGGGGGCAGCCTTAAATCGACCTCCCCTTCCGAAATTCAAAAGATACTACACACTGAGAAATTGTGATTTGTCCAAATAACCAGTGTCGAAAAACCCAAGCACCACAACTAATGCTGCTGAACTCCATTTGTACCGTGACATATCTACAGTACAATTTATGTTTATGTAGTCTGTTCACAAGAGATTAGGCTATTCATAGGCTTAGCGGAGTTCCCATCAACCGGATGCATCCGGTTTTCAGGGATACAGCGAATTCAACTTAGCTTCCTTTCCTGCTGAAAACCGGATGTGGGAACTCTGCTCAGGATTTTTCTTTCACACCTGCTATGTTAGGTTTGGCAAGTCATGACTTTGTGAATCAGGAAAACGGCTTTGGAAATCAGGAAGGGACTAGATAAGCTCAGCATCACATACTATTCCAAATAAAAGTATCAAGGACCAGAATCAAAGGTAACTTCAATAACAAAACAAAGTAAAATAGTTCATTCACATTTTGCTGTGTGACACATGACCCTGTGTGCCGGTCAAGGTTGTAATTATACATTTTGACACAATCAGTTGCAGTACAAAAGGGCATACATCTAAAATAAATGTGTGTTCTTAATGAAGCTGAGATAGAGACAGATGGAGAATATGGGTGGAGCTAGACATGTCCTGAGTGTCAGTAAACAGGGTTTCCTGCAGGGCAGAGCATCTGGCCCAGAACAGAACACAGGAAGGGGAAACCTTCGCTCAACAGATGTACATATACACACACACACACACACACACACACACACACACACACACATACGGTTGCACATGCTCAGGCGCACACACACAAACACAAGCTCGCGCACGCTCAAGTGTGCACACACGCACAATAACTCCTTATCTCAACCTGCAGCTGAGCTCTGGCCCTGCAGAGTATAAACCGTAACCTCCTCTGACCCCAATCACAACACAGGTCTACCAAACTATCAGGACTGCTGACCAGACCACAATCTGTAGACAACCACTCTGTACGGCATCCTGATCACATAACTGTGTGCGCAATGTCAACTACTTACATAAAAATCAACTGAAAAATACCTAAAAGGTGAAATGCTAAGTCCTCCTATTAGTATGCCAAGACTAGTTGTTTTATTACATGTGACTGTTGACAGGCAGTGGGGGGGGACAATGAATACTGTGATAGCAACAATGAATAGCCTGGACTCAGACTAGATGTAAAATAGTAAATGAAAATCCAGGACACTGAAATTAGTTGATATTTTACATTTGTTATGGTTACATATGGCAGAAGGTTACTGAAGGCAAAAACGGGGTCATTGGGTGGGGCTAAAGCTAACTTTAGCCCCAAAGCTAACGTTAGCCACAAGAAAGTGGAATTCTTAATGAAAATTCCCAACTTATCATACAAATTGCAATTCGTAACGTATCATCCAAATTGTAATACGTAAGATATCATCCAAATTGTAATTCGTGCCATATCATACCAAATGGATGATGAACATCCACAAATTAACACATACTAATTTGAGGGTCCCGGATTTGTCTACTATGTTACACCTACCCCCGAGTCCAGGTTGAAATTAATATAGGGGAAACACTGAATAGCAATAGCAATGCAAATTCAAACTATCAGGCCTGGAAGCAGGGCTCTAAATAAAAAAAAATGCCATTAGTAGCACTGTTGCGCCCAACTTTAGAAAGTTAGGAGCACCACATGAAGTTTAGGAGCACCAGAAAATAAAATATATGTTTTGAATTGATTAAGATACAGCCTATATGAATTCTAGCTACTTTTGAAGCACATGTTGTGCTGTAACACTGTAAAGACAGTTTATTATAAAAGCAAAAATCTGGATACACCAGTCATCGATATTACAAAGCCATTTGTGGAATATTATCTTTCTACATTGTGTAAAAGCACAATATTCCAATTGAGATGCATTCCATTGAAAAGTGTACACGGTCTCATTAGAAACATCAAGTTTGTGATGAGGTACAAGGGATCGGTCATTCATTCTTTGCTGTGATCATTGATCTCCTAAAGAAGCTATCCTGTTTCCTTTCCGCCGAAGACACATTTCAGTTGAATGCATTCAGTTGTACAATTGACTAGGTATCCCCCCCCTTTCCCTTCCTGTCCTTTCTTTCCATGTCCCCAAATGTTTGGATATACTGGGAAAGTTACCAGGTTGTTAGCTTGCTAGCGAATGAGGTAATGTGACTGAACAAAGTATAAACAAATGGTTAACGGCGCGCAAGTAGTTTTAGAACCACCCATGACATGATTTATGAGTGTAAAATGCGGTCCCCACTAGAGGAAGATACAAATGTTGTGCCGATAATAAATAGGTTACATCTTTTAATCTGGTTGGTCTAGAAGCAAGCCATTTTTGCTGTAGTAATGGTGCAACCATGAAGCTAACGAATCTGAACGCGCTTGTTTCTCAAGGGCACTCGAAAACAACGGTACAGCAAAGACTTATCACACAGTGCTCCCAAAATAAAACTGTTGGTCGCACAGCAAAATATTTGGTAGCATGTGACCAAAATGGTGGCACTTTAGAGCCCTGCCTGGAAAAGATGTGGCCTTAGGTACTAGAGCAAAAGAAAAGGACTAAGAAAGAGATAAAAGACAAAATGACAGAGATGGATATTGTCACATCTCTCTGGTTCCTCAGTAAATGGTTGTGGGATGTGTCTGTGCAGTCACACAGACACCGACTGTAAAAAAGAGGCCTCTGCAGGGCCTCAGGTGAAACGGATCCAAAATGGACTGAGGTAATTAACTACGGAAAAGGACATCCAAGTCCAAGGTCCCCAATTCCAAACAGGTGTCAAACGAAGAGAGACAATGCAGACAAAACAGGAGATCTCTGTCTCTGTTTAATGACACGTCTTTCAGGGACACCGGATGAGTTTGGATACGTTTGGTGGGTGGGGGTCCCGGATGGTGATGACTCGAAAAACTAGTAATCTGAGCCAAATATTTCATCACAGGGACATTTAGCAGAGTCCACCTGGCCATACGAGGACTTACTTCCTGCTCTCAGAGCTCAGTGGAGCACAACTAAGGAGATTTTAACAGAAGGAGGCTACACAGCCAAGATGAGGTGTCACATTAGTGATGCAGAGAAGTGTGAAAGGATTTAAAGTAAAGTCGGTGAGCTAAGAAGAGCGAAAGAAACTGCAGTGGGGGAAAATGGAAAAGGTTGTTGGTCGCCAAAACTGTAAAAAGCTGTAACTGAAAATCGAAAGAACACAGACCAGGCCTCTGGGAATGAGATGGAACAATTCTATTTTAGCCTAATGCAATTGCTTGCTTACCCTATAAAATGAAATTAAAATCATAAAATACTTATTGTATAAGCCTGTTTGTAGAGGCAGTAACAGAAAAGGCTAGCCCACTGTGCTGATTGGCTACAAAGGAATTCATTCTGCTAGATAATCAAAACTCCCAAGTCGCAACATCAGGAGAGGAGTCTTAAATTACTCTCTGTGGCTTATCAATAATGCTGAACCAACAGCAGGGGCTATTTACAGAGTGGCTTTAACACACTGCCTGTGTGTGTGTGTGTGTGTGTGTGTGTGTGTGTGTGTGTGTGTGTGTGTGTGTGTGGCTAATAACAGTAATACTAATAATAATAAACAAAAGCTGCCTCTGGCCAGGCTGGGGTGTGGCCACATTGCTGAGACCGTGCCAGGATATCTAGCTAGTACCTAATCCTCTCTCCATGTTCTGCCCACACAGTATCTCTGGTGCTGAGAAACCTGACACAATGAAAGAAGGGAATGTACGGTACAGACCATGTGTCACTTTCGCCCTCAGACCAAAATAACTGAACAAATTACATTTCTACCTTTTTCCAGAAACATACGTCTTCCTCTCTCTCTGGCGGGACGACATTCTGCCTGTCTGTCCAATGATACTGACGCCTGGAGCAGCTCTCTGCCGCGGTTTGTTAGGGGACAGCCAGGCCATCGGTGACCGCCGGATAACCCAGTCACAGGAAAACACTGTCACATTGTGTCTCACTCACCAGAATACAGAGCTAATCAACACTGCATTGTTTCATTTAACAGCAGTCTGTAGGCTACTGCAGCCAAATGTAATATGCCTTTATGACCTTTCCTGAATAATGATGCCAATACCTATTAAATGAGCTGGCGAAATCAGGATCTGTATCCTAGAATGAACTCTTTCTCTAGGCATGCTACCACCGTAATCCTGGGGCAAAGAGTGCCATAGCCTATTAGTGTCCCATTCATCTAGAATCTAGAGCAGTGGTGTCAAACATACGGCCACGAGGGCATCCAATCCGTTCCACGGTGGTTTGGGTAATAAAATAAACAATTGTTATATGTGTATAAATGATAAAGGACCTACATTCATACAGTTCCTGGACTGTGTCCAGCTCGCTTTTAATCACTGACATGAAAGCTAGATAGCCCGGGAACATCGAAAATACTATAATAATATAACGATGGATAGAGGACAAAGCTTTGCAAATTTTGGGTGAGGCCCTCCGGAACTCATTGAAGACCGAATGCAGCCCACAGGGCAAAATGAGTTTGACACCCCTGATCTCACGTGAGAGAAGGATGATGGTGAGAGGGAAGGGTAAAAGGATAAACAGAGGAATAAAGAGGGGTGGCAGCAGCGGTAAATGAAGCTAGCAGCAGCCTAGCAACCTCACCCTGTTTGTGGCACAGCACCCCAATGCCACGTCCCAGATTGTTGTTAGCAAACTGCGGTTTAACCTGTTAGGGCTAGGGGGCAGTATTTACACGGCCGGATAAAAAACGTACCCGATTTAATCTGGTTACTACTCCTGCCCAGTAATTAGAATATGCATATAATTATTGGCTTTGGATAGAAAACACCCTAAAGTTTCTAAAACTGTTTGAATGGTGTCTGTGAGTATAACAGAACTCATATGGCAGGCAAAAACCTGAGAAGATTCCTTACAGGAAGTGGCCTGTCTGACAAGGTGTCGTTCTTCTTGTCTCTGTTTATTGAAGAGTGAGGATCTTAGCTGTAACGTGACACTTCCTACGGCTCCCATAGGCTCTCAGAGCCCGGGAAAAAGCTGAACGATATCGAGGTAGCCTCTGGCTGAAACACATTATCGCCTTTGCCAAGTGGCCGATCAGAGGACAAAGGGCTTAGGCGCGTGCCCGAGTCGACCCCATGCTGTATTTTCTTTCGTCTGTTTACCTAATTGCAGATTCCCGGTCGGAATATTATCGCTTTTTTACAAGAAAAATGGCATAAAAATTGATTTTAAACAGCGGTTGACATGCTTCGAAGTACGGTGATGAAATATTTAGAAATCTTTTGTCACGAAATGCGCCGTGTGCGTGACCCTTATTTACCATTCGGATAGTGTCTTGAACGCACGAACAAAACGCCGCTGTTGGAACATAACTATGGATTATTTTGGACCAAACCAACATTTGTTATTGAAGTAGAAGTCCTGGGAGTGCATTCTGACAAAGAACACCAAAGGTAATCAAACTTTTCTAATAGTAAATCGGAGTTTGGTGAAGGCTAAACTTGCTGGGTGTCTAAATAGCTAGCCCTGTGATGCCGGGCTATCTACTGAGAATATTGTAAAATGTGCTTTCACCGAAAAGCTATTTTAAAATCGGACATATCGAGTGCATAGAGGAGTTCTGTATCTATAATTCTTAAAATAATTGTTATGCTTTTTGTGAACGTTTATCGTGAGTAATTTAGTAAATTGTTAGTAAATTCGCCGGAAGTTTGCGGGGGGTATGCTAGTTCTGAACGTCACATGCTAATGTAAAAAGCTGGTTTTTGATATAAATATGAACTTGATTGAACAAAACATGCATGTATTGTATAACATAATGTCCTAGGTGTGTCATCTGATGAAGATCATCAAAGGTTAGTGCTGCATTTAGCTGTCTTCTGGGTTTTTGTGACGTTATATGCTAGCTTGAAAAATGGGTGTGATTATTTCTGGCTGGGTACTCTGCTGACATAATCTAATGTTTTGCTTTCGTTGTAAAGCCTTTTTGAAATCGGACAGTGTGGTTAGATTAACGAGAGTCTTGTCTTTAAAATGCTGTAAAATAGTCATATGTTTGAGAAATTAAAGTAATAGCATTTCTAAGGTATTTGAATATCGCGCCACAGGATTCAACTGGCTGTTACGTAGGTGGGACGATTTGGTGCCACCTGCCCTAGAGAGGTTAATTATATCTGCATCTGGTTGGGAGGAAGTGGGACTTTGTCCAAGAGACAATTCATCAAAATACACAAAGCCGGTATACCAAAATAAACATTGAGTTACGCTGAGACATTCAAAAAAAAACATGTGGTGTCAGGGACGGTAATTGGAAGAGATGTTGACTGCAGGTCATACAACGGCTCAGCTACCAAAAGTCTACATAAGACATTAACTTTACAACCGAATGCTTCCTTAAAAGAGCTTTGCTTGAAAAACTAGAAAAAGTGGCAATAGTACTATGTCAATTTTGAGACGCCATAGCCAGTATACACTTCCTCAAAATAGTCTGAACTAATCTAAGATAACTCAAGAAATCTGTCATTAGTTTTGACGTTTTTGCCAAAGAGATCTTATACCTGCAATTTTACACTAACTAAGATCTTTGGTGGTGTATTTTTCAATGAAAAAATGTGCATGAAAACGAGTCGTATCTCATTGAATGACAAAGACTTTTGAACAATTCTTACTGTTGACCAACAGACGAAGAGGCGTAGACTAAACCCAATTGTTTCGTCTAGGAAGCATGCGGGACACTGTAAAGGGTCTGTATCCTAAAGTCCATGAGGAATAAGAGCACCTCCTCCCAGCTGCCCACAGCACTGAGGCTAGGAAACACTGTCACCACCGATAAATCTACGATCATCGATAATTTCAATAAGCATTTTCCACGGCTGGCCATGCTTTCACCCGACTACCCCTACCAACAGCTCAGCACTCCCTGCAGCAACTTGCCCAAGCCCCAACCCCCCCCCCCCCCCCTTCACCCAAATCCAGACAGCTGATGCTCTGAAAGAGCTGCAAAATCTGGATCCCTACAAATCAGCTGGGCTAGACAATCTGGACCCTCTCTTTCTTAAATTATCCGCCGAAATTGTTGCAACCCCTATTACTAGCCTGTTCAACCTCTCTTTCAGATCATCTGAGATCCCCAAAGATTGGAAAGCTGCCGCGGTCATCCCCTTCTTCAAAGTGGGAGACACTCTAGACCCAAACGGTTATAGACCTATATCCATCCTGCCCTGCCTTTCTAAAATCTTCGAAAGCCAAGTTAACAAACAGATCACCGACCATTTCAAATCCCACCGTACCTTCTCCACTATGCAATCTGGTTTCCGAGCTGGTCATGGGTGCACCTCAGCCACACTCAAGGTCCTAAACGACATCATAATTGCCATCGATAAAAGACAGTACTGTGCGGCAGTCTTCATCGACCTGGCCAAGGCTTTTGACTCTGTCAATCATCGCATTCTTATCGGCAGAGTCAATAGCCTTGGTTTCTCAAATGACTGCCTCGCCTGGTTCACTAACTACTTCTCAGACAGAGTTCAATGTGTCAAATCGGAGGGCCTGTAGCCCGGACCTCTGGCAGGCTCTATGGGGGTACCACAGGGTTCAATTCTCTTTTCTTTTCTCTGCATAAATCAATGATGTCGCTCTTGCTGCTGGTGATTCTCCGATCCACCTCTACGCAGACGACACCATTCTGTATACTTCTGGCCCTTCTTTGGACACTGTGCTAACAAACCTCCAAATGGGTTTCAATGCCATACAACATTCCTTCCGTGGCCTCCAACAGCTTTTAAATGCTAGTAAAACTAAGTGCATGCTTTTCAACCGATTGCTGCCCGCACCCTCCTGCCCGACTAGCATCACTACTCTGGACGGTTCTGACTTAGAATATGTGGACAACTACAAATACCTAGGTGTCTGGTTAGACTGTAAACTGTCCTTCCAGACTCACATTAAACATCTCCAATCCAAAATTAAACCTAGAATTGGCTTCCTATTTCGCAAAACAAAGCCTTCTTCACTCATGCTGCCAAACATACCCTTGTAAACCTGACTATCCTACCGATCCTTGACTTTGGCGATGTCATTTACAAAATAGCCACCAACACTCTACTCAGCAAACTGGATGTAGTCTATCACAGTGCCATCCATTTTGTCACAAAAGCCCCATATACTACCCACCACTGCGACCTGTATGCTCTCGTTGGCTGGCCCACTGCGACCTGTATGCTCTTCGTTGCCAAATCCACTGGCTCCAGGTCATCTATAAGTCTTTGCTAGGTAAAGCCCCACCTTACCTCAGCTCACTGGTCACCATAGCAACACCCTCCCGTAGTATATATATATATTTTTTTTTAAATGCGGACACCTTAAGTGTATTCAATTTGGAATACTCTGTGGCACTGTCCTGTTAAAGATAGCTGTGCAAATGACACAGGATGGATGGAAGGTTTCAGATGACTTCAGTTTATACTTACAGACTGATTAACTGTAGGTTTACACAACCCTGCTTGTCCAGCTAGGGAGTGCTGTTTTACAGGACACAGCTGTGCACCCCTGCATCTAAACCAAGTATACAACCTCACACCCCTGGGGAAATATTCCCAAATGTTTTATCCCGGCCTCCCTCTCATGTAGGCTACAGTGTTTCCCCTTATAAATCTGTCATTTCTCAACTTCCTGCTCCGGGCAGGGTGCACACCCAATACCAGCGAGAGAGAGCAGTTGAAGGACAAACAAGGCTGCCACAGTGTCAAAGCCCTTTCTGCTGGGCCCACATCATAGCTGGCACACTGTGTCGAACAGAGAGACAGACTGGCAGGCCCCTCAACAGGGACCTAATTTTACTTAACAGGAATATAAAAATTGGGTCCTTGCCATCTGGGATCCTTGGGATGTCCCTAACCCCATTGAAGTTGACATTGTAAATGGTTAAGGTAAGGGTTACGGTTAGGGTAAGGGTTTATGGTACGCAAGTCCAAAGGATCCCAGATAGCATTAACCATAAAAACAGTCACCAATCAACAACAAAAAAGACAGCATTTTCCGGTCAGGTTTGTACGTCACGGCTGGTCAACCAATACTGCATGTCTCCCTTCACTGTATTAGTACAGAGTTTTACAGCGAGAGCTGTGTGGCCTCACAAGGGAAATATCATTCCTGTTTATTACTCAATTGATACACTCAGGATTCCAGTTGAAAAATGAAAGAATGTATAAAGTGTTTCCTGTATACGCTTCCATAACCACATCTGTGAGTGAACTTTGTTCATCATTTTTGCAGCTGGTTTCTAGATGACTATTCACTCATTCAGAGAAGAGCTTACAGCAACAGATATGACTGAGAATACAGCGTATGATTTGCTTAAGTCCACAAACTACTGTCCATTTTTGCATCTAAAGCTGTGTGTTTGATCAGACAGAAGACCGTAGCTAAAAAATTAAGACAAGCCTTCTGATGCAGTTAAATAAAGAACACATGACGCTGTTCACAGGGAATGCGGCACAATTCTCAGAGTGACAATAAATACTACAAGTAATGAATTAGTCATAATTTCAAGCGCGACTGCCACCTAGCTAACGTTCTGAGCAGAACCAAAATATATGAACAGCTACATAATCGCTCACATGTCAACATTTTCCACTCATGTGTGGAACAAGGGCTGTTCAGGATATATTAGCGCTGTTAATCTGTTTAATGAGTCTTCCTTGGTGGAGTGAGGGGATGGCAGGCAGAGTCGACTACGGCAGTCAGAACGTCATATGGAGAGCGGGAGGGAGAGGAGAGGCTCAGAGCACATCCTAGACCTTCTCTGTTGCTTTAGGGATGGAGAAGAAATCCAAAGCAAACACACTGACCAAGCTTTAAGAAAGCAGCAGCGTTTAGTTTTAGTCCCCATTTAAAACTCTGTAGGAAGGATCAAGTGTACAAAACATTAAGAACACCTTCGTCGGGGCATGAATTCTACAAAGGTGTCGAAAGTTTTCCACAGGGATGCTTCGCACAGTTGTGTCGCGTTAGCTTGATGTCTTTTGGGCGGTGGACCATTCATGAAACACACGAGAAACTGTTGAGAGTCAAAAACCGGTGTGCATGGCACTACCATACCGTGTTCAAAGGCACTTAAATATTTTGTATTGTCCATTCACCCTCTGAATGACACACATACACAACCCATGTCTCAAACCTGTCTCCTCCCTTTCTTCTACACTGATCGAAGTGGATTTAACATGTGACATCAATAAGGGATCATAGCTTTCACCTGGTCAGTAAATCATGGAAAGAGCATGTACATAATGTTTTGTCCACTCACTGTATATCACATTTTACAGTGAAACAAAAACAGCATGTACTGTACAATATGCTACCTAGGATATTACATTAGGACAATGGGTTTTCCATACTGAAACTGGAGCTCCTTCTGACTGACAAGCTACGGACTTCCAATAAAACGTCCACTCCTTTTTCTGTTCGTATTGCAGATAGCCCAGGTATAAAATGAAACGTCTTACAATAACCGATGTTCCCCTATACAGAGGCCAAGGCTGTGTGTAGGTGCTATTCTAGCGGAGGTAAAGCCCACAAGCCTGGAGATAGAAACGCTCATTATATCAAACATCTGTCTTAAATAAATAAATATATATGAGAGAGACAGAGACAGAGAGAGAGAGATGCTTCTGAAACTATGGGCTTTCTGAGACCCTCTCATGTGAGACACACACGAAACAGACAGTCTCTCTTCCAGCCACACCCTGTAGCGTACTGGAGAGACAGACCAGCCTGGTCTGCTTTAGTCTAACTCAGTCTTCATAACAGTGATGAGAGAGTGAACTAACACAAACATGGCTTTCGGCTGTTTGATCTGGATTGTGTATACATATCCAAACTCACGTTCCCAACGCATCCGGACCAAAATCCCTGCTCCCATGCCTTTCACCAGGCTGGAATTTGGGCTCGAGCCCTGGTACTTACCAAGACGGTCGCTGTACAGACAGTGTGGATGCCCCGCCTACACATTTTCTCAACACCACTTAATTTGTTTATTTTCTTCACAACGTTAAACGCCAAGGCTCTTGATACAGAAGGTCATGTTGAGACAAACCTCTTCTCTGAGTGTAACAAAGCTGTCTCTGCCTACAAAGATTATTAAGCAGATCAGCCTGCCTTGCTCTGCTCTAGAGGTTTAGCCTCAACGGATCAACCGTTATGACCTGAAAGAGGATCCCATGTAGCAACACTTCAGTTAATTGGTGAAGTTGACCTTTGGAGTCAGAAAGTTAGTCTGTTTATTCTCTGAGGAGAACAGGCAAGACCAGGGTGTACCTACTATTGAAGTTGTATTAGTCGTTTGTATGGGCTACGCATGGTATACATCGTCCAGTGAAATGCTTACTTGCAGGTTCCTTCGACAATACAACAATAAATTACAAAAGATAAGAATACGAACAAAGTAAATGACAGCGGAATATATATATTTTTTGCATAAGTATAATACAGGAAGGCACCATTTATAGTCCAATATTTACATATGTATTGGGGAAGGGGGGATGGGGGCAGCGTATAAACTGAGCAGTATAATAAGAGTCTGGTAGCAACAGTTGTGATGTGTGTGTAGCATGAATGTATGCGTATGTCTGTGTGCATGAGTGAGTGCATGTGTGCTAAGGTGTGGAGAATCAGAGCATGTGGTCACTCCAGTTCAAGTGTTCAGCAGTCTGATGAAACGGTCTCTGAGCCTGTTGGTATCAGACCTGATGGTCCAATACAGTCTGCCCGACAGTAAGGGAGAGAACAGCTCTTGGCTGGGGTGTGTGGGGTCCTTGATGCTGGGGGCCTTCATCACAGTTTAGAGTAGATGTCCTGGGTGGGTGGGAGCAGGGGTGTACTATCGTCCTGGCAGTGCTTTATCTTAAGACGCTGTGTTCAATTTCAGTGTTTTACTGTAAAATAAAAAAATAAACTAAGTTATGCAAAGATCCAATCTAAAATGTCAGAGGGTGTGTACGTGGGTATTTGCACAGGAAACTGAAAACCGGCACATCTCAACTAGAAGCAGGGACACCCCACTGTCCAAAACCGCTCCAAAACACACTGAGGGCCAAGCAGGCCTTTGACAACCAATTACATCTGACAATACTGATACCATCTCAATCCAGGCCTTCCAATGAGCTTTGCTCCTTTTCTGTTGCCTGGGTTGTTTCCTCTCTTGATAGCTGAATGAGTCTGCCTGTCATCTCAGCATTCCTAGTCAGTGTCACTCCACTCCCAATGATAACAGTCTGAGCCACACTGCATTGGCCTGGAGTTGATGGGCCAATGCGACCTCCTTTGTCAGGGGGATCTGGAGTCCCCTGATGGGGTTTAGGGGGTTCCACGCAGTGTGGCTCAAGGGGAGTAAGTCAGTCTCCTATAAGGCAGATATGGCCTCTGACATGGCCCTCACTCTATTCAACCAGTGTCTCACCCTGTGGACTTTCTCCAAATCGGAGCGAGTTGGAGCCAAGAGCAGAACAGAGGGTCATTGAGGCGGTTGGTTGACTGTTGGCTCAGGCTGGACTCTGCTCTACTGCTGGCCAAAAGCAGCTTTTTAGATCAGATCCCTCCTGACGCTGGCTACCAAGGCCTGTGCCTGGCAAGCTTTCTGCTAGACCTGATGGGTCTGTTGAGACAGTCCCAGACAGGGAAGTGTAGCCTGGCCTCGAACGGCCTGCTGAAGCTGACTAGCATCCATTGGCCACTTAACGCTCTTGAACAGAGTTTGGACTTTGTCCTTGTGTACAATTACAATCAAGTATTTGTGCAATGCTGTTCTCGGGGCAGCCGTTAGGGACTGGGGACATAATATTATTATGTAGGCTACAGTGTGATAATAGGGCCTTGGGGTTATCACATCCACAGAGAACAATAGAAAGTCATCTGGGGAAGAGTTGACGCCTATCCAGTTCAAGGAAACGTCTGCTCTATCTATGATCACACAAATATCTTGATTAATGGTTTAGCCGAGCTTATCTAAGAGTGTCCCTACCATACATGTCCTCAACTACATTCCTCTGATATACCAACATCACATGGTCTCATTCCTGTGACATACCCAGGCACCTGCCTACATTCCTCAAATGGCACAGCTCCAAAACCACACAGGTAGGCTACACTTATTTGATAGCTGTACCTAAACTGAACCTGTAGGCCTGTACAGTGTAGCCATGCCAACCTGAACCTGTAGGCCTGTACAGTGTAACTATGCCAACCTGAACCTGTAGGCCTATACAGTGTAACTTTGACTACCTCACACCCATCTGGTGACCTTACGTTTGATATTCATAAAGTCTACAGCCCTTTAGAGCATTTGAGGTTTTTCTTCCCTCCCAGAAGACTTATGACTATCCACACTCACTTTGTATGTTGCCAAATGTCTGTCATTTCCTCTAGCGCCAGTACTTTCACTGCCAGACAGACGTATGAGGTCATATGATGGATAGAGAGATCAATTCAATGCAAGCATCAGCAGCATTGGGTTTTTCTAGCTCATGTCTGATAAACTCAGCCTCCGTCATTGCTGTCTGTTATTTATGGACCTGCTGGTGGCCATTTTGAAATGAAGTTCTTAGAATGGCAAAGACCGGAGTCTTCCTGTTCTGAGAAATCAATCATTAAGACCTTTTGGGAGGCCTGACGTGTCATCGGGTTGCCATTAGTTTTTCTCTGGCACTCCCTAACCTTCAGCACAGCTCCAGGAAATGCAGGATTTACACTTTCCACCAAGCTCATGTTACACCATCCTTCAGGGAGCAGAACTGTGGCACTATGGCCTCCCAGTCCTTCCATCCCTACACAACCACCAAGGACATAAGACTTCTGGTGTAGTGTGAAATCTGAAGACATACTGTACTGCCACCTGAAATATGTTCTGCCACCTGAAATATGTTCTGCCACCTGAAATAATGTATGTGCTACCACAGGTAAAACACTTGACCTGACAGATACTGTTTTTCATTAGAGTAGCATTGCGGCACAAGTAACACCAGAATAGGAACTAACAGCATCTTCATCACTTCGATATACAGTACAATCAAAGCAGCACAACAGGCATGGCTCTCCACTGTGCCATTGTTTGCCTTGCGCTGGGAATGCAGCAATGATTGGCACTTTAATAAAAGATGCCAACTTCCTTCCTCTTCCACCCTGTCATCCATTTCAATAGTTGGTTATTCATTCATCATGACCCTGACAGCACATGGGGGTGGTGTAGTCTGTCTGTGGCATTACCAGGCTGATAATGCTATTTAGGAGTGGTTTCACTGAACTGACACATTTAGCGCCAAGCAATCTTTTCAGTGAGGCACTAGAGCTGACCCAGAGCCCCCTACTAATGGACTGGCCCCAGAAACCAAACCAACATTTTAAATCGGTACCTTCAAGTCCAGTGCTAAACACCGAAGTGGGTACACACAGAGCGCTTATCATGAGCTAGTGTTCTCCATGCTGAACGCAGACACAAATATGTAGCCAAACGGGACAGTTGTTAATTGGGTTAGCACCCTTCTGTGAACTACAGAGAAAGCTAATGCAAAAGTCCAATAAGCGACAGACCAAATCTGCCACATTTCAACACTATCTCAGCCTTGCCACAATACTTTGGCGGTGTACCTCCCCTGTCCCATATCTCTGTGTGGAGTGAAAGATTCCGTGCTGTCAGAGATGCAGTGATTCATATTAAAATCAGGGGACACTCAGTCTCACGATGACAACGGCTCGTAAAAGTCATGGGTTCCATAGGGTGTCTGAGGAGGTCCAGAGGCCTCAGGTCTGTCACTAGCATGCTAATGAAACCACAGCGTGAAGGGACTGACAGCAACATGCATCATTCTCTAACACCTCATCTCAAACATATTTTACTATGTAAGCTAATAAAGTATCTTCTCATAAATAATATCCCTCATTCATTCCCTGGCGTCTGCAATGATTTGTGTGTGTATTCATACTGTACATGGTGTTTGCATGAGACTGTCAATCAATCAAATGTATTTATAAAGCCCGTTTTATGTCAACAGATGACAAAGTGCGATACAGAAACCCAGTCTAAACCCCCAAGCAGCAAGCAATGCAGATGAAGAAGCACAGTGGCTAGGAAAAATTCCCTAGGAATCCAGAACCTAGGAGAAACCTCGAGAGGAATCAGGCTCTGAGGGGTGGCCAGTCCTCTTCTGGCTGTGCCGTCAAGTGTGTTCTGTGTTTGTGTGTGTCGCGCTCTGCTCTGAACATCTGTCTCCTGCTCCACCCAGTGCCTCATGTTAGCTCCTGTTGTGACCTCCTGGTGCGTCATAGCTCTGCGCACAAGACAACTAACTTTCCCCCAGGTCGTTGCTGCAAATGAGAGGGTATTCTTAGTCAACTCACCTGGTTAAATAAAGAATAAGCCATCCAAGCCCATAGGACCTGAGTCAACAAACAGAAAGCGCCAGAGAGAACAGATGCTCTTATAGGCTGTGTTTGTATTATTCTCTGAGACACGACTTCTATCTCAGCAAACTTGGGTGCTGGAAGTCAAATCAAATTGTATTTGTCACATGCGCCGAATACAACAGTATTCACTTACAAGTCCTTAACCAACAATGCAGTTGTAAGAAAATAGAGTTCAGAAAATATTTACTAACTAAACCACATTTTTAAGTCACAATAAAATAACAATGATGAGGCTATATACAGGGGGTACCGGTACCGAGTCAATGTGCGGGGGTACAGGTTAGATGAGGTAATTTGTACATGTAGGTAGGGGTAAAGTGACTATGCATAGATAAGAGAGTCCACTTTGTTCTTTAGGTTTTGCATATAAGAAGGGGAACAAGAGCAGCACTGACAGACCCAAACACACTTCAATGAGCAGGCAGGGCTGTGGCATGCAGGCAGACTGCACGGGACAGAGAGAGGCTCAGATGCTCTTCCCTCTGTTGGGAGCATGCTCAGTGGAGTGTGCTCATCAAAGCCCTCTTTCAACCTCTAATGTGATGCAAAACAAGGCAACACGAGACTCCCCGTCTGGTTTACAGCTCCAAAACATACCATCTAACACGGAGCAATGCTAGGGCTCTCCTACACTGTCAAATAGTTCCACAACACCGTCTAACATGGCACGATGCTATTGCTCTCCTCCTCCAGCACAATGCTGCTTACAAAGCCCCTCCCACTCCTCTGTTCTGCCATTGTTGTCTTGGAACAGCCAATAGCTACAGCCATGTTGTTTGGTGTTTTGGGGAGCGCTACGGTAGAGAGTTGAAGATTAGTGTTGAGAAGGGGGTGGGTACGGTCTCGTCTGAAAGGCACATTTTTAAAATGGCTCTTTCCTTCCTGATTTTTTCCCTCCGTGGTCTCCCTAAAAAGGTGTCTCTTTACACATGTAGCTGTCACCCAGTCCTCTTCTCTTCCCTCCCTGCACTACCTCATCAATATTTCATTAGGTGCTGGAGCACGTCCGTCATTACCTCATGATCTCGGAGAGCTCTTCCTCTCCCGCTCAGTGAATTAAGGAGGATGCTGGGACCTCCTATCAGACAGACAACACAAAGTCCCCGTCATCCTGAAATTTACAAGTGCTTCACCTGCCACCATGAAATCCCACATCTTTACGAGCCTGATACTACAGAGCCTGCCGCTTGTTCATCCACTAACGTTAGCATGCATAGCAACGCTGGACAACACAGCCCTGGGATCTGCTCTGCCTTCCTCCCTGCTAGTCTTACCTTGCAGCTGCTTAAAGCGGCCCTCCAGCTGGTTGTAGTTGAAGGCAGCCTGTTTGGCGGAGTAGCCCGGATCAGGGCCAGGGCTGGAAGCTAGAGAGGGGCCAGGCCCAGAAGAAGGGGACAGGGCCCCTGGGGAGTGGGACCCTGGAGAGAGATGCCCTGGGGACAAGGGGCCAGGCATACTGGTCGCCCTCTGTAGCTCCATCAGTCCAGTAGAAAATAAAAGGGCTGGGGAAAGTGGAGTGAAGAGGGGTTCACTGGTCCCCCCCTTCTAAAATATAAAATGTCCAGTGGTGGCTGAGATGTAAGAGGTTAGCTGGAAAAGTCCCTCTGGGGGTGATCCTGCAGCAGTCAGCCCCGGGGTGAAATGCTGGCTCAACAGCACCGCAGCATCACGCTTGCTTCAGACTTCTTTCCTCCCATCCACCATCATCCCCCCATCCTCACACAGCACAAGCAGGCTGCCGACACTCCAACATGCACAATGAGAAAGATAGTGCTGCGCTCCAATGTGGTAAAAGCCACAGAGATGGGAAGAGAGACACACTGATTCAGAGAATGCACGCTGGACTCTGTACTCCTGCAATGAGCGGAAGACTGCTCAAACACTGCACACCTTTCAAACCTTAGGGAGGGGTGGGAGGAGCCAGCAGCCTGGAATTTCTTTAGCAGCCACTCACAGCCCTTGTGTTTAGTGGTGATGTCACAGCAGCATTACCATAAGGGGGAGTGGGAGGGAAAGAGGAGCAGAGGGCTGTACCAAATGGAAAGGGGGAGACTTGGCCGAGACCTTCCCCATTTCTAAGCACATTCGTAATATCAAGAGACAAAGCAGTCCATATTTCATTGAATCATAGATAATCATGCTAAAAAAATGACTTCCTGACTGTGTCCTGCCAACACGTCCTGTTAGAGTTCACGGTAAAGCGCCTCCCCCTCCGTCTCACACGAGTGTGTGGACCTCACTAAAACTTTTGAACGGCCATACAAAACCGGAAGAATTAGCTCTGTGTAATAATATCCTAGACAGTGAACAGGCCTCTCCAGTCCTTTCCTCTCCATTATTTAGCCATGTAGTCCACCTGACCCACCGCTTGAAGTGAGGGGTTATTGCACAAAATTGAGACTTTTATTGATCTGAAAAACAATCCATTTCCATTTGCTTGGCTCTTCCTCTGACAAGAATGGACATCTATAGTTGTTAGACTAGTCCAACAGCACAATGCTCCCACCCATCTGAAACCTCTTTGCGGAAAGCCCCCCTTAAATATATTTCAAAGCTGGTCTTTCTCAAATTCCAGGCATTTTATGGTATGAGATTTCATCAGCTTTAAAATGGAAGGCATGGCTTTGGGGGGGACAAAACGTTTTCTACTCCCCAAAGCTCATGCGAATTCCCCCTAGCTGGCCCATTACTCCTGGCTATTTATACTGTAATATATCTAAACACCGCTGCTGGTTTTCACAGGGCAGTCAGCCTAACGTGACTACATACACCGAAAACAGTTCCAGGTTAGGGCCCAGTCAGTCTGACATGGCATGGCTTTGGCCTAGTGACTGCTCTTCTGTTGTATCACTTCTCTCTATAAATCACCTCTTCACAGGTCTGTGTTGTTCTTTGGGACCAGAGGGAATACATGAGAAATCTGTAGTTAAGTTGGCGGAGAATGGCGCTTGCAAAGCCTGGATAGGTGGTTTCGATTCCCGGGACCACCCATAAGTTAAATGTATGACTAAGTAGTTTTGGATACGTATCTGCTAAATGCTTGACTGGTTACCCAATGATGAACTGCATCGAATTTTGCGTCTGGATCAGGAAAGTTTCCTCTGACGTCCTCTACAAACCAGAATGTTGAATACAATTATATTTGAACGTACTTTACTATTTGTCTGTGCGGTTGGTCCTTTTGGCGGTAGGAATGTGAGACAATATAGCCACAGGAAAGTACAATAACATCAACTTTTCAAACCACTGGTTGTGAGTTCAGATTTGTATCACCTGAAGCATGAGAACAAGATAAAAATACATGCAGGAAACGCATGACGAGCTCCTGCAAGTGTTTACATGGTTCTGGCATGCTTCAGGTGATACGAATCTGAACTCACAACCAGTGGTTTGAAAAGTTGATGTTATTGTACTTTCCTGTGGCTATATTGTCTCACATTCCTACCGCCAAAAGGACCAACAGCACAGACTACCGTTAAAGTACGTTCAAATATTAACTTTATGGCTTGTAGAGGTCGCGAGAGGAAACTTTCCTGATTCAAAACGCTCATTTCTGCCCAACGTAGAATTCAATTCAACGTTGGGTAACCAGGCAACTAAATGGATATTATTATGTGTATTGAAAGTTGGGTGAGTGGGTTCTCTCTGTGCTGTGAGGAATGAGTGTGTGAGGTAAATGCAGGGGCCCCAACTTTCACTGGGGTCGACATGTCCCCCCACCCCACATTCTGAAATTGCATTTTTGTCCCACCCAGTTTTTGTCCCACCAAGTTTTATCATTGGAATGTAATACAAAATGAGGCACGGTGTGCTTTAGGACCACAACCAAAGTTGCGCCCCTGGGTAAATGTATGGTGATAGCTGAATGAGCAAGGTAAGCATGAGCAGTGATAGGTGGTGGTTTTTAGTAGTCAATACTGAAGTGAAAGAAAGCTGCATGTGAAGGGAAAACAGTATGGACCGAATGAAAAACTCCTCTATATGAGCTGCCCCAATTTCCTGTGTGGTCGGAGCACAAATCACAAGGCCTCCTCGCGAATCCCCTTTGGAGAGCCTCTGTTCCACACAAACACACTATTCATTCAGTAAAACAACATCCCTCTCCACTGTTTAACATAAATACTCTCTCATTTAAAATACCATAACCCTCATCCGAAACCATTTCTATATTATCTAATTAACGCATTCAAAAGCAATGTCTCAATGACTTACTATTAGGGAGAAGAGGCAATTGATTCAGGACTCAAATCAAGCTGGGCATAATTTTTTTATTTATAAAATAAAAAAATAAAAATAAAAAAGTTTGAGGCACCCCCACGGTCCGCACAATAAATACATTTTAAAAATCCATCCTAATCCGTCTTAAGCTTGCATGGGCACGGACGCTCCAGATGTTTTCGTGAGAAGACAGATTTTCGGTATGTCTCCTGGTCTGACAAACACCGCTGTAGCTCAGACACCATTCACCGCATCCGCGTCAGCATCATCTGCGTCAGCAGCATCCGCGTCAGCATCCGCGGTGGAAGGTGTCCGAGCTACAGCGGTGTTTGTCAGACCAGGAGACATACCGAAAATCTGTCTTCTCACGAAAACATCTGGAGCATTCGAGCCGTTTAGGCTACACTCTAAATATGATATTCACAAACACTATGGTGTTCTCCGTTTTTCTCTACGACTCCCGAAAGGGCAGAAAAATGTATGTAAGTGAATAGGGCATTTCCACGTAAAGGTATAAGGGTAATTCCACTATAATTTTTTTTTGATTTCTTATATCTCTCTCAGATATAGGTCAGACACTTCAAAATATTTTTTTACCATGTTTTTCGATGTATGAATCAGTTATTCAATGCACTTCTATGGGCTAATAGTAGAAAGGCCAAATTCAATGTTTTATCAAATGTATAAAAATAAAATGTGTATTTACAAGGGTCCTAAAATTCTAAATCAAAATAGCTAAATGACCATCTTAAAACAATTCCATACTTCGTTACATTTGAGTCATTTAGTATACGCTCTTATCCAGAGCGACTTACACAAGCAATTTGGGTTAAGTGGTTTGCTCACGGGCACATAGATTTTTCACCTAGTCGTTTTTGGGATTTGAACCAGCGATCATTCGGTTACTGGCCCAACGCTCTTAAATCGCTAGGCTACCTGCCGCCCCTGTTAGCTTGATAGAAACCCAGTCCTGGGCACTTAGACTATTGAGGGATACAATTTGCATTTCTTTAGTAATAAAGACAAGTGCTGCTGATAACATGCCAATGTTGTCGAGGCAGAGGACATGTACGTGTAGGCCATGTAGCTGATACTGTCTGGACAAAATGATTATGGCTTGTCAGACTATTGTTGGCGGATGCTGGAATTATGGAATTATTTTTAATCAACGTGCAAAGGTAACCTACTTTTTGAAGTGATTTGTTTGACAAATTTGATGAAAACATCATGACTGGTTGTGTTCATGGCAGATTAAAAGGTGAATTTTTTTTTACAGTTAAATAGCATGTCTTTACTATAAATCCCATAGACACATTTTTAGGAGGGGTGCAACTGGCAGGTCTCAGACTGGCCTCTGCCTAGGGCCTCCAAATCACTAAGTCTGCCCCTGCTCACTACTTATAATACAATGTCCCATGAGGATGTTCTGAATGCTTCACAAAGAACATCCTGTGGTTTAAGATTCAGTTTCCCCCCTCTCTTCGATTGAGAAAGGGAGGAGGATGGGGGTCCATATGGTTTGAGTCATAAGCCTCCAGCCAGGAGAGCGAACCAGTGAAATATCACTTGACAGCCACCGTCTCTGGTATGTGCTACACTAGTCATGCCTCTCCAGCCATTGTACTGAAATCCACAAGGACAAAAGGGGAAACAATGGCATACAAGCTGCGACAAAACTAAAGATGCCAAAGTCAATGAACCAATGTGTTAGTCGATAAGAGCCATCCTTTTGCTTTTCTGAAAACTCAACACTACCCTAAAGCTTGTACACCAGAGAGCTGTACAAAAAAATCAAAAATACAGGCACTCTGCATTAGTGATGGGGGGAAATCTATAGTTGCCCATCATAATATTATTTGGACAATGTTATATAGATACTTTGACTCCAAGTATCTTTTTTCTTTTGCTAGGTAGCTTTCGCTAGTGCTAGTTGGCTGTACCTGCACCAAAACTCCAGTTTGTTTCATCCTATAGCTTGTTCTCCATCTTCTTTTTAAATAGTGAGCCATCATGTTTTTAGCAACTTTTATTTCCGTGAAGGATCAAAACACGTTTTCTCATGCTATTGTCTCTCTGCAGCAGACAAAGAGTGAGCAATATGCTTGTAACAGCAAATCACAATAAAAAATAAAATCACAGTATTGAATAGCAATGCATATATAATCGTGAGAATCGCAATATCTGCACCTAAGTATCGCTATAATATTGTATCGTGAGGTCCCTGGCATTTCCCAGCCCTACTCCATAGGCCAAACAATCTATATTAGTAGCTAAATGGGGACAGCTATGACAGGTCCAGATGGTATGAAGCCTGCGGGTTGCCAAGACACCTGGCCCTGCTGGAATGGTCTTCACTGGGCTCCTCACTGATGCGTTACGGACACAAACCTGTAAAGCCATCGTGAAGAATTTCACAAGAGCACTCCGCTTCATCCCTGTCAAATTAGAATGACATTCTTGTGAGTTCAGTTCCTACCAGCGAGATTGATGAACATCTTTAAAAAAGAGCCAGAGACAGTCCACTTCACAGACATTCTCTTATATGTGGGACATGATACCCCCCCTCAGACCTGGGGAGACTGACCTGGTGGCTTCCTGTTTTAATGTGTAAATGTTGGAATGCAGAGAATGTTAGGGGGCACGGGGTGGATGGTCCGCAGTATAAAGAGTCTTTCAGATGAGAGGAGGCGCTGTCACGGCTGGTTTGAATTATTCACACATCTCGGCTGGGCCGGCCTTGCAGAATGTGGTGATGGTTTTTAAGAGCTCCTCTCTGCAGCCACTGCTGTGACCTCAGCGTTGGTTATTCCTGGACCCTTCAGGGTAAAGTAGAACCACATTTCCAGAAACAGCAGGGATACTGCCAAGGTTCCAAACGGGTCAATACACACAAATGGGAAGTGTGTAAACAAACACACTGACTGGAAACAAACAAATGCTGGGGGTTGTGTCCCAGGCTGCAAAGATTCTTCATGACATTATTTACCCCGCACAGACATTCACATATACACACAAACCTCTTGGCTGTATGCTCATACTAGGACTGTGAAGGTCTTGGAATTTGAGGTTAGGGTAATTGGCCAGGCGAATGGGGAGGTCACAATTCTGTTTGTACACTTGTTTACATGGATATGCTTCTTAATAATAACCTATTCGAAAACAAGACATTACACTAAGTTATTATCATGGCATTTCATTATTATACAGGTTATTACTTATAAAATATTAAATCAACAAATTAAGAATTGCCAGATTGGAGAGGATCTGTCGCATTTTTGTACTGACAGCATTAACGGAGTCAAAATAAAGAGATATGGCTACCTTGTCTGTTGGCTTTTCTACATATCATTATTTTAAAAAATAAAGAAAGATCCCATTGACACACACAACCAATGAAATGAAGTCCGATGGGTTTTCACCCACTTTTCCCGAAATATTTGCATAGCGTCCCAAATGCTGCTGCTGCGGTCATTCGATGGCAGTGGCATTGGAATATGTTCTTCAAAGAGAGTTCACCGTAATGAGATAAGGTAACCAAAGCTAATGAAAACAGGCCTTTTACCAGAATAAATTCAGACAGGCGACTTTAGGAAACTTTCTGAATGGACATATAGGCCTATAGAGAGAATCAGCACGCACGCACGCACGCACGCACACACGCACACACACACACGCGCGCGCGTAATCAAAGCCACCAGCGTATGTCAAACACAAGCAAATATTTCTCCCTTCCTTAAAACGTATTCAAAAACCTAGGCCTACCTTAGGCTTTCTGAAAGTGGGCAATACGATAATGAATTGACAAGGAATGTATGGAGGGGAGAGATATGCTATTAGTATTAAGATGAAACTGATAAATCATTCAAATAGAAACAAATAGCCTACACGCAACATGGCATACACTATTTATTAGCGACGCTGATTATTGAGGGGAATATATTTTTTAGACTCTGAGGAACTATTATAATTCGAATGAATGTTTAAAAAAATAAAATCATTCAAATAGAAACAAATAGCCTACACGCAACATGGCATACACTATTTATTAGCGACGCTGATTATTGAGGGGAATATATTTTTTAGACTCTGAGGAACTATTATAATTCGAATGAATGTTTAAAAAAATATAATAAATAAATAAATAAATAAATAAATAATAATAATAATAATAATAATAAATATATATATATATATATATACATACATACATACACACTGTAATGAGGTGACAAAAAAAAATAAATGACTGAGAAGCCCAGCTGGGCAACTTCCTACATTTGCGGGAAGCAGACCAGGTATTTTTATACGTGTTCAGGCGTGCGCGCTCCGTCAACATTAACAGGACAGAGAAACCAGACAACATGCTCATTGCTCATATGGAACATGTAAATGGTGGTATGAGATAAACCAAAACGTGTTTCTCATAAGTGTAGCAGGTTGTCCACTCCGAGGATGAGAACTGTAAATTACAAATTAATACATGAATTAACAGAAATGTATGTAACCAAATGACAGGGATCGAAGGTAAATGGCCTCTTTTACAAAAGGTAGGCATGGGCCTTCATTAAAGTGGATTGCGGGTGACACTATATAGCCTAGGCTACTCTTCTACGTTGCGGGGATAGGAGGGTGGCAATTGTGTTCGTCTAGAGTTGGGAAGCATACCAGCCAGGACCGGGCCTGATCAGCGTTGATTAGACATATTTTAAGAAATTATACCATGCCAGGTTGGAGAGGATTGTATCATTGTCCATTTGACAAAACATTAGTGCATTATAAGCCTCGGAGCCAGAATAACCTTATCGACTGCTGTTGAGAAATTAGCAGCGAGACGCATCCAACCTTTTTAAAAATACCTATGCATTTATTAGTAAGCAATGAAAACGTGCATTGTATAAAAGAAAGCCCACAGGTTTTTACTGAAGTGTCATAATGCGCTCTATAGTGTAAGGAGATACAGATCTGTTTCCAAGGGGACCAGTCGAGTAGGCCCAAAGTGGTGTTACATTTCCCTACCTATCATATGAACACTGCGGAGGTGAACCACACCCGGTCATACGAACTCTTCAGGAGAAAACTAGCCTGGCGTCAGGAAGGGGCATCAGTTTACACCATGGATTTGGTTGGTTTATACAGACATGTTAGTCTGTTCAAGCACAAGACCTGGCACCGAAGTCATTCTGTATCCTTCAACAGCATGGTTTTAGTGTGGTGGCAGGGTGCGCTATGTACTGTACATCTAACCTTGACAGCAACATTTGAGATGATGTGGAATACATTTAAGTCACAATTACCCTTCAGAATGCCAAGACAATAGATGTTTTTCACCACACTGGTGAGCTCTCCACAACTAACAATTTAGGTGGCCACTGATCAATGTCAAAATTCCATTTAAAACTGCGGACATAAGCAGACAGGCACTGTGGTTCTGCCTAACTGATGAAAAAAGGGGCATGCACGTGTGAGTGATGTCACCTCCGTCAAGTGAAGCCAAAGGAGCAGAATGCCATTGCAACGCTAAACTCATATCTGACCAACAAATGCCCAGACAGAGAGAGACACAGAGAGACCCCCCAACACGGGGGACAGTAATTCTACCCCCCCCAACACGGGGGACAGTAATTCTACCCCCCCCAACACGGGGGACAGTAATTCTACCCCCCCCAACACGGGGGACAGTAATTCTACCCCCCCCCCCAACACGGGGGACAGTAATTCTACCCCCCCCAACACGGGAGACAGTAATTCTACCCCCCCAACACGGGGGACAGTAATTCTACCCCCCCCCCCCAACACGGGGGACAGTAATTCTACCCCCCCCCCCAACACGGGGGACAGTAATTCTACCCCCCCCCCAACACAGGGGACAGTAATTCTACCCCCCCCCCCCAACACAGGGGACAGTAATTCTACCCCCCCCCCCCCAACACAGGGGACAGTAATTCTACCCCCCCCCCCCAACACAGGGGACAGTAATTCTACCCCCCCCCCCCCCCAACACAGGGGACAGTAATTCTACCCCCCCCCCCCCAACACAGGGGACAGTAATTCTACCCCCCCCCCCCAACACAGGGGACAGTAATTCTACCCCCCCCCCAACACAGGGGACAGTAATTCTACCCCCCCCCAACACAGGGGACAGTAATTCTATCCCCCCCAACACAGGGGACAGTAATTCTATCCCCCCCAACACAGGGGACAGTAATTCTACCCCCCCTCCCCCAACACAGGGGACAGTAATTCTACCCCCCCTCCCCCAACACAGGGGACAGTAATTCTACCCCCCCTCCCCCAACACAGGGGACAGTAATTCTACCCCCCCCCCCCCAACACAGGGGACAGTAATTCTACCCCCCCTCCCCCAACACAGGGGACAGTAATTCTACCCCCCCCCAACACAGGGGACAGTAATTCTACCCCCCCCCCAACACAGGGGACAGTAATTCTACCCCCCCCCCCCCCAACACAGGGGACAGTAATTCTACCCCCCCCCCCAACACAGGGGACAGTAATTCTACCCCCCCCCCCAACACAGGGGACAGTAATTCTACCCCCCCCCAACACAGGGGACAGTAATTCTACCCCCCCCCAACACAGGGGACAGTAATTCTACCCCCCCCCCCAACACAGGGGACAGTAATTCTACCCCCCCCCCCCCAACACAGGGGACAGTAATTCTACCCCCCCCCCCCCAACACAGGGGACAGTAATTCTACCCCCCCCCCCCAACACAGGGGACAGTAATTCTACCCCCCCCCCCAACACAGGGGACAGTAATTCTACCCCCCCCCCAACACAGGGGACAGAAATTCTACCCCCCCCCCCCAACACAGGGGACAGTAATTCTACCCCCCCCCCCAACACAGGGGACAGTAATTCTACCCCCCCAACACAGGGGACAGTAATTCTACCCCCCCCCCCAACACAGGGGACAGTAATTCTACCCCCCCCCCCAACACAGGGGACAGTAATTCTACCCCCCCCTCAACACAGGGGACAGTAATTCTACCCCCCCCCAACACAGGGGACAGTAATTCTACCCCCCCCAACACAGGGGACAGTAATTCTACCCCCCAAACACAGGGGACAGTAATTCTACCCCCCAAACACAGGGGACAGTAATTCTACCCCCCCAACACAGGGGACAGTAATTCTACCCGCCAACACAGGGGACAGTAATTCTACCCGCCAACACAGGGGACAGTAATTCTACCCGCCAACACAGGGGACAGTAATTCTACCCCAATGTAACCGATGTGAAATGGCTAATTAGTTAGCGGTGGTGCGCGCTAATAGCGTTTCAATCAGTGACGTCACTCGCTCTGAGACCTGAAGTGGTTGTTCCCCTTGCGTTGCAAGGGTCGCGGCTTTTGTGGCGCGATGGGTAACGATGTTTCGTGGGTGTCAGTTGTTGATGTGCGCAGAGGGTCCCTGGTTCAAGCCCAGGTTGGGGCGAGGAAAGGGACAGAAGCTATACTGTTACACCAACACAGGGGACAGTAATACGACCAAAACAACTCACGTAACATGATAAACCGTGATATTAATAATACACATCAGACCTAATACAAATTATGCTATATATTATTCTATATAGTCTACAAAAGACAACTCAGACAGTGACAGAAGCGTATCTATGGGGATAAGAGAAAAGCAGGATATATGGACATATGGCCCAATAACAAGACAGCCATTACCATGAACAAAAGACCTACAACAAGGCCAACAGACGAAGAGCCGGAGAACCCATGTTGCGGTGCTGCAGTCCCCACCACCTCCTGCATATTTAAGAGGCAGGTGAATTATTTAATTAAGTGGAACACTAGCATATTAGCCTAGAAAACAGTGAACCATGGAACCCCAAAAACAAGCCTGCAGCTACTGGGTGGCAAGAGTAGAACACCTCAGCAGGGGCAGTATTCAGACCCTTTCACTTTTTCCACATTTTGTTACTGTTACAGGCTTATTGTAAAACTGATTAAATAAATGTTTTTCATCAATCTACACACAACACTCCATAATGACGAAGTGAAAACAAGTGTAGAAATGTTTGCGAATTTATTAAAAGTAAAAAACAGAAATACCTTATTTACAGTTGAAGTTGGAAGTTTACATACACCTTAGCCAAATATATTTAAACTCAGTTTCACAATTCCTGACATTTAATCCTAGTAAAAATGCCCTGTCTTAGGTCAGTTAGGATCACCACTTTATTATAAGAATGTGAAATGTCAGAATAATAGCAGAGAAAATGATTAATTCCAGCTTATTTCTTTCATCACATTCCCAGTGGGTCAGAAGTTTACATACACTCAATTAGTATTTGGTAGCATTGCCTTTAAATTGTTTAACTTGGATCAAACGTTTCAGGTAGCCTTCCACAAGCTTCCCACAGTAAGTTGGGTGAATTTTGTCCCATTCCTCCTGACAGAGCTGGTGTAACTGAGTCAGGTTTGCAGGCACACACTTTTTCAGGTCTGGCCACACATTTTCTATAGGATTGAGATCAGGACTTTGTGATGGCCACTCGAATACCATGACTGTTGTCCTTAAGCCATTTTGCCACAATTTTGGAAGTATGATTGGGGTCATTATCCATTTGGAAAACCCATTTGCAACCAAGCTTTAACTTCCTGATTGATGTCTTGAGATGTTGCTTCAATATCCACATACTTTTTCTGCCTCATGATGCCATCTATTTTGTAAGTGCACCAGTCCCTCCTGCAGCAAAGCACTCCCACAACATGATGCTGCCACCCCCGTGCTTCACGGTTGGGATGGTGTTCTTCAGCTTGCAAGCTTCCCCCTTTTTTCTCCAAACATAACCAGACTTGTGGAGGTATGCTATTTTTTTTCCTGAGATCTTGGCTGATTTATTTTGATTTTCCCATGATGTCAAGCAAAGAGGCACTGAGTTTGCCTTGAAATACATCCACAGGTACACCTCCAATTGACTCAAATGATATCAATTAGCCTATCAGAAGCTTCTAAAGCCATGACATAATTTTCTGGAATTTTCCAAACTGTTTAAAGGCACAGTCAACTTAGTGTATGTAAACTTCTGACCCACTGGAATTGTGAGTGAAATAATTTGTCTGTAAACAATTGTTGGAAAAATTACTTGTGTCATGTACAAAGTAGATGTCCTAAACGACTTGCCAAAACTATAGTTTGCTAACATGACATTTGTGGAGTGGTTGAAAAACAAGTATTAATGACTCCAACCTAAGTGTACGTAAACTTCCAACTTCAACTGTGCATAAGTATTCAGACTCTTTGCCATGAGACTTGAAATTGAGCACCGGTGCATCCTGTTTCCATTGATCATCCTTGAGATGTTTCTACAACTTGATTGTACCACACCTGCCATAAACGAAATTAATTGGACATGATTTGGAAAGGCACACACCTGTCTATGTAAGGTCCCACAGTTGACAGTGCATGTCAGAGAAAAACCAAGCCATGAGGTAGAAGGAATTGTCCATAGAACGTCAAGGCACATATCTGGGGAAGGGTACCAAAAAAATGTCTGCGGCATTGAAGGTCCTCAAGAACACAGTGGCCGCCATCATTCTTAAATGGAAGAAGTTGTGAACCACAAAGCCTCTTCCTAGAGCTGGCCGCCCAGGCAAACTGAGCAATCGGTGGAGAAGGGCCTTGGTTAGGGAGGCAACCAAGAAACCGATGGTCACTCTGACAGAGCTCCAGAGTTCCTCTGTGGAGATGGGAGAACCTTCCAGAAGGACAACCATCTCTGCAGCACTCCACCTATCAGTCAGGCCTTTATGGTAGAGTGGCCAGACGGAAGCCACTCCTCAGTAAAAGGCACATGACAGCCCGCTTGGAGTTCGCCAAAAGGCACCTAAAGGACTCTCAGACCATGAGAAACAAGATTCTCTGGTCTGATGAAACCAAGATTGAACTCCATGGCCTGAATGCCAAGCGCCACGTCTGGAGGAAACCTTGTACCATCCCTACGGTGAAGCATGGTGGTGGCAGAATAATGTTGTGGGGATGTTTTTCAGCGGCAGGGACTGGTAGACTAGTCAGGATTGAGGGAAAGATGAACGGAGCAAATTACAGAGAGATCCTTGATGAAAACCTGCTCCAGAGCGCTCAGGGCCTTAGACTGGGGTGAAGGTTCACCTTCCAACAGGACAATGACCCTAACCACACAGCCAAGACAACGCAGGAGTGGCTTCGAGACAAGTCTCTGAATGTCCTTGAGTGGCCCGGCCAGAGTCTGGACTTGAACCTGATCGAACATCTCTGGAGAGACCTGAAAATAGCTGTGCAACAATGCTCCCCATCCAACCTGACAGAGCTTGAGAGGGTCTGCAGAGAAGAATGGGAGATACAGATCTGCCAAGCTTGTAGCGTCATACAAGACTCAAGGCTGTGATCACTGCCAAAGGTGTTTCAACAAAGTACTGAGTAAAGGGTCTGAATACTTATGTAAATGTAATATTTCCTTTTTTTGCGTGTAGATTATAAAATTGTGTGTAGATTGTCACATTTTAGAGTATGTCTATAATGTAACAAAATTTGGAAAAACTCAAGGTCTGAATACTTACCAAAGGCGCTGTATACCGTAAGGATGTAAAGTAGGTGGACTCTTCATAATCTGGGTGAGCCAAAATTCTGGTTAGCATTAAGAGATAAGGGCATATTGGAACCACAACAGTGCCACATAGGTCCTAGGACAGGAAGATATGGCTTTACAATTGCCATTTTAGCTACAACACTTCATCTGTGTATAATTTATCTCCAACAATACCACAGGGCTTTGGGCTCTTCCTGTATGATATTATATTTATTTTCTCTACATCACAGATAAGATAGATCGAGAACTTGAACCCAGAGTTAATCTTCATTTTGCGTAATGAATTATTCCTCCTTAACGGCTATTCTGTAACTCTGTGTCCACCAATCCTCAAAGAAGCAGTGGTCACACTCACCACAATGACATTAAAAAGAGTAACGATCCCAATTAACAAGCAGGAATACAGCTTAATCTTATATTACACAGCAACGTCATCGAATTGGTTCAACAGTAGCCAGAGGATAGCCTTAGTCCAGCCTGACCCCATGATGAAGTAGTATACTGTAGTATACCATTTATGGAATAGAAGCAGCTTGTGGGGTGTCAGTGCTTTCCCCTAGCGTTTAGTTAGTCTATGACCAGACAGTAGGATGGAAGGAGGAGACAGAGTTGCTTTTCACACTACTGAGCCGAGTCAATCTGTACTAAATTTGTCTGGTTATGTATTCACAGTAGTTGCTGGAACAGTGCTGGAAAGGACAATGTAAACAGTATATCCATGTGTATGTGTAAGACGGTCCTCGGACCCAGTAGTTTTGTAGTTCTGGTTCATACCTGCCAAAGCCTTTATGCGGGAGCGTTCAAACAGCCTGGCCGAGCTGTTCTCATTGTCCCACTCGTCAACGTCCCAGCGGTTGTTGACCGTGTCGCTACTATACTGCTGCTGCTGCTGCTGCTGCTGCTGCTGCTGCTGGATCTCCATGTGGTCGTAATCGGCGGCTACGGACGTCATCCTGACCCTTCAACTGTCACACGTCGGCCGCTTCACATGAAGCCCTGTGGACACAGAGGACATGTGTTTAGGAAAATGATCAGGCGTTTGATGGTTTTACATAAATCAGTCAATGGTGTGTTAAGTCAAGCATATATACATTGCTTTTCCCACTACATCCTAACATTAGTCTTTAATCTCAAAGCCTTTAAGAATATTGTAAGTTTCAATGCTGATATGGCTTTGGTTATAGAGATTCTTACCAATCAGAAATTAAGTCGTCACCCCCTAATGTTTCAGGCAAGTTGTGTGAATTTGTAAAGCTTGTTTGTAATACCATCTCCTGGTGATTAAATGTTACTACTCCAACATATTGTAAAAAGCTTCATTCTACATCTGTTGGCAAATGGAAGAAACTGAGAGGGCTCATTAAACTCAATAAGCTGGCTTTCAGAGCACCTATAAAACAGAAAGTTAGACAAACGTCTAACACAATCTGGCCAACAACACTAAATAAATAAATATGTTTTATTGTATTGTAGGACCACACACAGCATTTTCTAAACTTTGCTGGTAAACTATAAATATTTCTCAGCAACATTACATTTTAAATTTCATACAGATCAAAGCAGAGTATGACTAATTACAACACAAAAACATACAATTATTGCAAATAGTATACACGCCAAATCTAAAAGCCTCTCCACTCTAGTAACCAGTACCCACCACCATCAGTAAGTTCCAACAAAAACAATATACAGCCTCAGCAGTCTTCCCCACTCCCAGTCCCTGTGCTCTGCTACAGCCAGACAGTCCTTAGCTAGACTGGGATGAGCTCAGCAAATCCCTCCAGAAGAGAAGTCTATCTGAACACCAACAGTCAGCAAGCACTGGACAATGGTGCTCTGACTAGTGTCTACTGTCTGAGGGCCAGCAGAGTGGTAGCCATAGGAGAAACACACATGGCTAAACATGCATGCTGCACAAATGAAAAACATACATGTTCACGTTAACGTTTGCATTATGCATGTTTTTGCCTTTTATTATTTTATTTAAATATCAGCCCTTATCACAGAGACATGGCACAGTAAATGTTTTTCACCCCTATCCCTGTGCAGATGTGCCACAGGACAGTGTGAAGTGGGGACAAGATGGAGAGAGTTGTGCTGTACCAGCCGCCTCTTTGCTTAAAAACCACTAAAACTAGACTTTGTGTTGCTAGGCTAAAAATATGCCGCCTCTGGGATAGTGTGCTGCTGAACTGGGTTAACACAGCCTGTGCAACCATGTAGAAGATATACAGTTGAAATCGGAAGTTTACATACACTTAGGTTGGAGTCATTAAAACTCGTTTTTCAACCACTCCACAAATTTCTTATTAACAACCTGGGTTCTTGGCAAGTCGGTTAGGACCTCTACTTTGTGCATGACAAGTAATTTTTCCAACAATTGTTTACAGATTTCACATATATCTCACTGTATCACAATTCCAGTGGGTCAGAAGTTTACATACACTAAGTTGACTGTGCCTTTAAACAGCTTGGAAAATTCCTGATAATTATGTAATGCTTTAGAAGCTTCTGATAGGCTAATTGACATAATTTGAGTCAATTGGAGGTGTACTTGTGGATGTATTTCAAGGCCTACCTTCAAACTCAGTGCCTCTTTGCTTGACATCATGGGAAAATCAAAATAAATCAGCCAAGACCTCAGAAAAAGAATTGTATACCTCCACAAGTCTGGTTCATCCTTGGGAGCAATTTCCAAATGCTTGAAGGTACCACGTTCATCTGTACAAACAATAGTACGCAAGTATAAACACCATGGGACCACGCAGCCGTCATACCGCTCAGGAAGGAGACGTGTTCGGTCTCCTAGAGATGAACGTACTTTGGTGCGAAAAGTGCACATCAATCCCAGAATAGCAGCAAAGGACCATGTGAAGATGCTGGAGGAAACAGGCACAAAAGTATCTATATCCACAGTAAAACGAGTCCTATATCGGCATAACCTGAAAGGCCGCTCAGCAAGGAAGAAGCCACTGCTCAAAAACCGCCATAAAAAAGCCAGACTACAGTTTGCAACTGCACATGGAGACAAAGATCATACATTTTGGAGAAATGTCCTCTGGTCTGATTAAACAAAAATTGAACTGCTTGGCCATAATGACCATTGTTATGTTTGGAGGAAAAAGGGGGAGGCTTGCAAGCCGAAGAACACCATCCTAACCGTGAAGCACAGGGGTGGCAGCATCATGTTGTGGGGGTGCTTTGCTGCAGGAGGGACTGGTGCACTTCACAAAATAGATGGCATCACGAGGCAGGAAAATTATGTGGATATACTGAAGCAACATCTCAAGACATCAGTTAGGAAGTTAAAGCTTGGTCGCAAATGGATCTTCCAAATGGACAATGACCCCAAGCATACTTCCAAAGTTGTGGCAAAATGGCTTAAGGACAACAAAGGCAAGGTATTGGAGTGGCCATCACAAAGCCCTGACCTCAATCCCATAGAAAATGTGTGGGCAGAACTGAAAAAGTGTGTGCGAGCAAGGAGGCCTACAAACCTGAGGCTACCCGAACCGTTTGACCCAAGTTAAACAATTTAAAGGCAATGCTACCAAATACTAATTGAGTGCATGTACATTTTTGACCCACTGGGAATGTGATGAAAGAAATAAAAGCTGAAATGAATCATGCTCTCTACTATTATTGACATTTCACATTCTTAAAATAAACTGACCTAAAACAGAGAATTTTTACTTGGATTAAATGTCAGGAATTGTGAAAAACTGAGTTTAAATATATTTGTCTAAGGTGTACGTAAAACATCCGACTTCAACTGCACATACAGCGCGCACACACACACGTCTGAAATTGTGTCAGGACATGGGGAGAAGACTGCATGGTGATGACCAGCAGTGGCAGTAGAAGAGATTACACCAAGACTCAGACACACATTTAAAAAGACAACACAGCAGAAAAGTATCTAGTGGTGAAAACAGCGCACTGCACGCGATGCTGGACACCAACACCTGTCTCACAGTACAGTACTTAACCAGACCAGATGGACCAACCACTATTGATGGTTGAGAGCTATCGAACCAGATTTTACAAGCCATCTTGTTCAAGCCTCGCAAAGTCATCTGATCCCGCTGCACAGGGCAGTGTTTAATGTAAGCTCGTGAGATCAGGCCACTTTGCGAAGCTAATGTTGTTCTCCACTCCACATCTTTGCTAGATTGCATGAGTTTGCAGTATGTAATGGGTTTGGCTCAGGAGTAGTGTGACTGGATACTACATATAAATGCAACATGTAAGGTGTTGGTCCCATGTTTCATTAGCTTAAAAAATAGATCCCAAAAATGTTTCACCCACAAAAAGCTTATTTCTCTCAAATGTTGTGCACAAATTTGTTTACATCCCTGTTAGTGAGCATTTCTCCTTTTCCAAGATAATCCATCCACCTGACAGGTGTGGCATATCAAGAAGCTGATTAAACAGCATGATCACTGTAAAATGTGCAGTTTTGTCACAACACAATGCCACAGATCTCTCGAGTTGAGGGAGCGCGTAATTGGGATGCTGACTGCAGGAATGTCCACCAGAGCTGTTTGCAGAGAATTTATTGTTAATTTCTCTACCATAAGCCGCCTCCAACGTCGTTTTAGAGAATATGGCAGTACATCCAACCGGCCTCACAACCACAGACCACGTGTATGGCGTTGTGTGGGCAAGCGGTTTGCTGATGTCAACATTGTGAACAGAGCGCCCCATGGTGGTGGTGGGGTTATGTTATGAACAGGTATAAGCTACAAACAATGAACATAATTGCATTTTATAGATGGCAATTTGAATGTACAGAGATGCATGAGATCCTGAGGCCCATTGTCGTGCCATTCATCCGCTGCTGTCACCTCATGTTTCAGCATGATAATGTACGGCCCCATGTCACAAGGATCTGTACACAATTCCTCCAAGCGGAAAATGACCCAGTTCTTCCATGGCCTGCATACTCACCAGACATGTCACCCATTGAGCATGTTTGGGATGCTCTGGATCTACGTGTACGACTGATGGGAACTGGAACACACAATATCCAACAACTTCGCACAGCTATTGAAGGGGAGTGAGACAACATTCCACAGGCCACAATCAACAGCCTGATCAACTCTATGTGAAGGAGATGTGTCGAGCTACATGAGGCAAATAGTGGTCACACCAGATACTGACTGGTTCTGATCCACGCTCCAACCTTTTCTTTTTAAGGTATCTGTGACCAACTGATGAATATCTGTATTCCTAGTCATGTGAAATCCATTTATTAGGGCCTAATGAATTTATATAAATTGACGGATTTCCTTGTATGTACTGTAACTCTTAAAATCTTTGAAATTGTTGCATGTTGCGTTTATATTTTTGTCCAGTATAGAATCCTAAACCTGCTTCATAAAAGTAGCTCAATCCCACCACGGCATCATCCTCCCACCACCATCATCATCAAATCTAGATGTGGGTGTGTATATGCACGTAGGGCAGTAGATGGATAACAGGTCTAAAATATATATTTTTAGCCTGTGTGGTGGTGGAGGGTGAAAACCTCAAAAAAAGGAGGAGAGGATAGAGGAGAGACGAGATTGCAATAAAGTTGAGTTCTCTCAATACCAGTCTATGGAGGACCTTCAACACATTGTACCTCAGCTTGTATCCATCCATCTATCTGTCCATCTAGTTCTCTGGTCATTCTATTACAGACTACACTGACAGGTCTACAGAGGATGTATTCATTATCCATGACAGTGCACTGCACACAGACACTGATGGTACCGACATTGACATGCAGAGACCTCGTACACGAAAACAAACATTCGCAAACTGAAACATTACAGCAACATTACATCCTTTAAAATCAGGGTTAAGCCATACCAACTGCTGGCTAATGGGGATTAATCTTATCATTTCCCTCTGAGCACAGGCTCAAAATGAGGACATCAGGGGTGAAATGGACTGATTTGCAGGCTGGCACATCAATAACACAGAGGTTAACATTGTGTCAATATAAGCCTAGAATGTAGAACGCTGGCATGGAATGCTCTTAAATCCTGGAGGAATGTGAATAGATGATTGCCTCATTAGCATTTTGTAATTGTTTACATTACCCCAATGGTATTTAAGAATGGGGGGGAAAAAAAGGGCCCGCTTTCAATATTTATCTTAAAGCTGCATGTGTAGCCAAACAGATCTGTCATATTAAAAAGCCTTTGTTGTTAACAGCTTATGCATAGTATGATTTATTTTTTTACTCACCGACTTCCAGCCGCTACAACAGCCTTCCAGCCGCTACAACAGCCTTCCAGCCGCTACAACAGCCTTCCAGCCGCTACAACAGCCTTCCAGCCGCTACAACAGCCTTCCAGCCGCTACAACAGCCTTCCAGCCGCTACAACAGCCTTCCAGCCGCTACAACAGCCTTCCAGCCGCAACAACAGCCTTCCAGCCGCAACAACAGCCTTCCAGCCGCAACAACAGCCTTCCAGCCGCAACAACAGCCTTCCAGCCGCAACAACAGCCTTCCAGCCGCAACAACAGCCTTTCAGCCGCAATGCGTCAATGAGTTTTTTATTATTGCTATGCATAAGCCGTAAACAATAAAGGCTTTGAAATGTTGTCACTACACAAGTGACTTGATTACTTTCTCAAAATTATTTTTGTCCTTCACCCTCTCATGCTTTCTGTTTTAATCCAGCACTTTATAATACTTATGTTTTGTTTCCTCTCGCTCTCTCTAGTCTCCTAAATAGAAACATTTCAGTGACTGTATTGAAAAGGGCCTTTATCAAGATCGTACTAAAGATCTCCATGGATACAAAACAGCAAGAGCCTTTGCTGCAAACTGAAATGGCAGTGTTCCTTCTCAGCCTACTCCACAAGGCTGCCAAGCATAACAAAGGCAAGTCCGAAACATTAATATTTATTTGATCAAGAGATAAGAAACACAACCATGATAGTTCACATAGGTATAGAAAACCATTGAAGGGTTAAAAACAAACATTTTCAGTCAAAGGATTTTGTCAAATATGCAAAAAGCAGCAGACGTTGTGTAGTTTTATACTAGAACCTAGACTAGATTACCTACATTCACTATACATGTGTAAATATCTAATTGTTACAGCTTGAACCTTGAACCTACAGCTTGAGTTCTATACTACGAAGAGGCATTGTTTGCAGTTTCTGGAATGTCGCCAGTTGCTTTTTTCTGTTGAACCCAATAGAGGCTCTGAAAGCTCACTCACTGCAACCTCCCTTGCGTCATCCACACAGAGTCAACTTCACTTAAACTTGAGTATTCCAGATGGTTTAGAAAAGCCAGGCACAGGATAGTATTCAGCACCTACACAACCTGCACTTTGACTTGGCATACATTATTCCCTACCCTGAGGGACACGGCTGGACGGATCATTCACTACGCCCACTCGCATATCTCCACTGTACACTGAATTTGACTTTAGGTTATCACAGCTCTATTTACTCACGTGGATACATTTCACATTTTCATATTCACGCACATAGGATTGAGCTTTTGGGTTATTTAATCATTCTCCCCCATTCCTAGAGGAGACACCCACGTGTGTGAAAATGCATAATTAGAAAGAAGCTTAAGCAAATAAATTCGTAAGCACATATCTCCCACACAAAATTAAAAACATTGTACACTCCAAGCTGTAGATCATACAACCAATTTAGCCTCACTCCCTGGCTCTGCATAGCTAGTACAGTAAAACACTGACTATGAGGGGTATTTGTGGGATGTGGGGCATGTGTGCAATCCGCTCTGGCACAATCTGGTCAAAGGAGATTTCCCCATTCATTGTGTACAGAGCTTTTCAGAAGGACACAGTGAGTGGTTATACTGTATCTACAGCATCTGGGCTATGTTGAACAGCCGGTGAGTTTCAGTCCATGTTGCTTGGAGAAAGACCGTTCTCGTCGACCAAGGTACACAAACAACACTTTGAAGTGACAGTCTCTGGAACAGAGTTTCAATATTCTTAGCGCAGCATGCTATCCCTTCACTTCATGGTATAATAAACAGGGAATTGCTCAAGTAATTCATGTGGACACATCATTAAGACTTGAGAGGCCAGAAAGGCTTTGGTCCAGGCCAAATCCTCTCGACTACTGCATCCAAGCTATGAGCCACGCCTGTACTCTTAAGGTGACATTTACACCAGTGCCCAGATAAGGGAGGCTTTCTTCAGGACATTACCTATTCTGGTCAAGTTCCAGGATCCACTGTGGAATGCCTCTAGTTGAATTACTCTAAATCTATCCCGACCATAACAGGCATCCTTTGATAACAATTTACACCACATATAAGGACAGGTCAAACTGGTGACCTTATGGCCACAATACCATCTGGGATATAGGACTATATTAATAAGGAGAAATACACCAGACCGTGATGAGAATAACACAGAGAGACCACTAAAAGATCAAAAACGTCGGTCACAAGATCTTTCTGGGTGTTTCCCTGTCTCAACATTCCAGCCTGGTATTCGGGTTATCCAAGAAATTGACAGCTAGTGATTTAAGCGGTCGTAATGTTTTTTGTTGTGATAAAGTTAAAAAAAGACATGCCCGTTTCTGTCAGAGGCACAATAACAGAAGAATTCACAGAGGAATAACAGTCACTTATAGGTACTGTAGCTGTAAGCAAGATGGAGATAAGAAAATAACATTAAACATGTTCACGTTTTATATACAGTTTACATAAATAAGAAAATCTGACAGCAGAGCAATGTGGAAACTTTATTTACGAGCCAATTTAACATGTCAAACTATGAACACTCAGAGGACACTCATCCTCACGATTCTTAACAGGCATCATCACAGAGTGATTAGGAATTCTGAACAGGCACTTGTCGAGTTGCCCAGGCCAGTTCTTCAGTGACCTAGCATGGCGATTATTCACTCTCCACAGCTCCTATGGTGCTGGCGTCAGGGGCCAGATAACAACCTCCCTTTGTGGCCCCGCAGAGATAAACCACAGCCCGGCTGGAATCAAGTCAACCATTCACTGGCTTCCGGACTGCAATGCCATGTGTCGTAAAAGAATGTCACACACACAGACACAACGCAGTGACTGTCCCAGCCCAAGAGGGGAGGGGTGTGCCTCTGGAAACTAAGAGGTCATCCTAAATACATCCAACAGCCAATAAGACAAAGTGCACTCCTCTCAATAGTTCCAGGGGCCAATCATTGGGAGTGCATTGTGCAGTATTGTCAGTCTGAAGATGACATCATTGACCAGACAAACTCTGCTGCAGTATTCGCCGTCGGTGACAAACAAAATCTAGCCTTTCTACAATATCAAATTGCACAACTCAGTCCTCATTAAATACCTTCATCAGTCATTCCCTCTGCTAGTAAACTGAAATATGGAGACCGTTTCCCACTCCCTCCACTCTTCGTATGAGGATTACAACAGAGTGAGAGTGCAACGATGGCCACAGTGGGACCAGTGGAATGGAGGGAGTCACACGTCATCACCTCATTAGACTGAGGGCCTTGAGGAGCCTACAGGGCCAAATCTAATGATTTAGTGGTGGATGGGATGCGTGTTGGAGCCGTGATAAACCTACTCAAGGGAGTTTTCTGGCATGCCAAATATGACGAGTGGGTCTGTGTTTTAAAATGGCTGGGTATGTGCATACGTACGTACTTCAAAGGCTGGTGCCCAGATGATTAGAATGTCTTCGGTCTGCCAGGCAATCGGTGACACTCAGCATCGAGAAGCCTCGTAACGAACAAAGGCTCAGGTCTTACTGACATAAGCGGAAGGGAGATTATTGCCTGGCAATGGCTCAGCCAATCACATGAACACAAAGTGTTTTAACATTAATAAAATACGCTGACGTTAGCGTGTTCAATGCGAATCAGATGAGTGCACAGAGATTATTCCGTTGTGCCGGTCTCCATCACGTTCATGCATGTTCAGTTCTGGTAGCGTTCGGCTGCACATGGAGGCCAACAGCACTAGCAACACTACAGTGGTCTCCTGGTAAATACACTCCTGCTGTGAGGATGAATTATGAATGAAGGCCTGAGTGTGTTGTGTGGGTGGGGTTGTGTATCTCTCATGAGGAAAGCCCATCTCTGACCTCCCTTCCCCCCACAGTAATGCAGTAGGCTTTGTTCAGAGGAATACATGTGTCCGTCACATCCTCCAGCCACCATAGTGTTGGACTTGCACATCATGAACGAGGGGTGCCAGCTGTCAATCAGAATTCTGCCATATACTCTCACAACCTTACTTAGCCCATCCAGCCACAGCTCGCAGGGCTTCACTGTGGAGGTATTCTCACTACTAGAAAATAAAAGCACCATCATTATGCTTATAATGCAAGAGCCAAGTATCATAGATGCTAGTCACTTTAATGATGTCACTGCCAGTTAAATCAAGGTGGGTGTGATGGGCTAAGTAAGGTTGTGAGTATATGGATGAATTCTGACTGACATCTAACACCCCTTCTTCATGATACGCAAGTCCAACACTATGGTGGTGGACTCAAAATCAAATTGCCTACCAATGGTGGTATATAGCAAGTGCTGCGTTCTAGGCATTGTGAGTTGCTGTGCTGCGTTCTAGGCATTGTGAGTTGCTGTGCTGCGTTCTAGGCATTGTGAGTTGCTGTGCTGCGTTCTAGGCATTGTGAGTTGCTGTGCTGCGTTCTAGGCATTGTGAGTTGCTGTGCTGCGTTCTAGGCATTGTGAGTTGCTGTGCTGCGTTCTAGGCATTGTGAGTTGCTGTGCTGCGTTCTAGGCATTGTGAGTTGCTGAGAAGCTGTTATGTAACGGTCCTCCATTTCCCATGACTGCTGCAGCTCCTTAGACTCCCCTCCCTGTCAGCACCAACACAGCACATAAAACAGACATCTCACTGAACTGCATTCCATTATACACAGACAGACCTGGAGAAAGGACAGGATCCATTGCACCTAGACTAAACACATTGACAAGAACACCAACAGGGCAGGCAAACAAGCTACGATGGTTGCACTGAGCGGCAACAAAAGACAACAAACGAACACTCCACTACAATCTATATGAAACGTCTACACAACAAACCCACATCTACAGGAACACTATAAACTATAAAAGCAGTCAATGATATATAGGCTAGGCTTAAATGGAGGCTTGTGGTAATATATATGTAAGGTCAAAGGTTACAGGCTATATCATCCATCTGTATTGTGGACCACGTCGCAAACACTTCTGATTCCTTTGCAAGACTATTCTCCTGAAACTACAATGTGCCTGTATGAATGGAACTTTGACAGGAGAAAAGGGGATTATAAATCTATCCGGCCAGCTCACCGCAAGATGTGATGGTCTTCCCTCGCAAAACACTTTAATATCTGGTTCTCTAAACATTGGGGAAAGTGAGAAGTTCTATGTGGCTTTTATTTGTACAACTGTAAAGCACATTAGTAGAGTTAGTGAGCTATGCGGCAATGTTAGTTTCAGGCAGTTAGAGAGAGCCATGCATTTTAAATGACCAGGCCCCTTATACCCACTATTAGTTCCATAAATACTGCTCAACCTGAATAGAAGGCCAACAAAGGACTCTCCATATAGGCAGAAACACAAAGGCCAGTGGATTTTCTAAGTACAGCAGTATCAAGCCAATACTTTCCAAACCATATCAGCTATTTACAGTACCATTATCCAAGCTGAGCGGCATTTTGGTACCTTGTGTGAGTATGCATGAGGGCAGCAATAGTTAAACACATTTAAAGAGATCTTAAACTGAAACGTTGCAAATACAGTGAGGGAAAAAAGTATTTGATCCCCTGCTGATTTTGTACGTTTGCCCACTGACAAAGAAATGATCAGTCTATAATTTGAATGGTAGGTTTATTTGAACAGTGAGAGACAGAATAACAACAAAAAAATCCAGAAAAACACATGTCAAAAATGTTATAAAATGATTTGAATTTTAATGAGGGAAATAAGTATTTGACCCCTCTACAAAACATAACTTAGTACTTGGTGGCAAAACCCTTGTTGGCAATCACAGAGGTCAGACGTTTCTTGTAGTTGGCCACCAGGTGATGCACACATCTCAGGAGGGATTTTGTCCCACTCCTCTTTGCAGACCTTCTCCAAGTTAAGGTTGAGGCTGACGTTTGGCAACTCGAACCTTCAGCTCCCTCCACAGATTTTCTATGGGATTATGGTCTGGAGACTGGTTAGGCCACTCCAGGACCTTAATGTGCTTCTTCTTGAGCCACTCCTTTGTTGCCTTGGCCGTGTGTTTTGGGTCATTGTCATGCTGGAATACCCATCCAAGACCCATTTTCAATGCCCTGGCTGAGGGAAGGATGTTCTCACCCAAGATTTGACGGTACATGGTCCCGTCCATCGTCCCTTTGATGCGGTGAAGTTGTCCTGTCCCCTTAGCAGAAAAACACACCAAAAGCATAATGTTTCCACCTCCATGTTTAACGGTGGGGATGGTGCTCTTGGGGTCATAGGCAGCATTCCTCCTCCTCCAAACATGGCGAGTTGAGTTGATGCCAAAGAGCTCCATTTTGGTCTCATCTGACCACAACATTTTCATCCAGTTGTCCTCTGAATCATTCAGATGTTCATTGGCAAACTTCAGACGGGCATGTATATGTGCTTTCTTGAGCAGGGGACCTTGCAGGCGCTGCAGGATTTCAGTCCTTCACGGCGAAGTGTGTTACAAATTGTTTTCTTGGCGACTATGGTCCCAGCTGCCTTGAGATCATTGACAAGATCCTCCCGTGTAGTTCTGGGCTGATTCCTCACCCTTCTCATGATCATTGCAACTCCACGAGGTGAGATCTTGCATGGAGCCCCAGGCCGAAGGAGATTGACAGTTCTTTTGTGTTTCTTCCATTTGCGAATAATCGCACCAAATGTTGTCACCTTCTCACCAAGCTGCTTGGCGATGGTCTTGTAGCCCATTCCAGCCTTGTGTAGGTCTACAATCTTGTCCCTGACATCCTTGGAGAGCTCTTTGGTTTTGGCCATGGTGGAGAGTTTGGAATCTGATTGATTGATTGCTTCTGTGGACAGGTGTCTTTTATACAGGTAACAAACTGAGATTAGGAGCACTCCCTTTAAGAGTGTGCTCCTAATCTCAGCTTGTTACCTGTATAAAAAGACACCTGGGAGCCAGAAATCTTTCTGATTGAGAGGGGGTCAAATACTTATTTCCCTCATTAAAATGCAAATCAATTTATAACATTTTTGACATGTGTTTTTCTGGATTCTTTTGTTGTTATTCTGTCTCTCACTGTTCAAATAAACCTACCATTAAAATTATAGACTGATAATTCCTTTGTCAGTGGGCAAACGTACAAAATCAGCAGGGGATCAAATACTTTTTTCCCTCACTGTATATTGAAAGCCAAAAACGGTGTATCCCTAGCCAGGGCACAGGCAGAAACGGTGCATTTTCCAGGCACACTATGGTCTGGATAACATTACTCTCCCTCCCACTCTGCTCGGAGTACAAACACTCAAACGCTCCCTCCCACAGATTTCCTGCGCTTACGCAACTCCGCCAGCCCTGCTGCCAAAAAGCTCTCTTCTCCCTCAGACCCAAAAACATATACTCCTCTCCATGCACGGGTGGGGGGAGCGGGGGACAGGGACAGGGGGGCTGGAGGCTAAGGGAGAGAAGGTTGGGGTGGGAGGCCAGCGGCAGGCCACAGGCTTTAGGGATCGGGGGACTTTAAACCTAGAGCGTAAGTAATAGTACCAGACAGTTTTGATCTGTGCTTAGAGGGCAAAGTCATTAGCGATTCATGTCCACAGGCGCAGGGGGCAGTGTGGCAGCTGAGGATAGAGGAACGGTAGATGAACAGATAATTACCAAGCAAACAAAAGACAGACATATGATAACCATACCAAAATGTTTAAGGTAGGGGTTAGGGTAGGGACGTCCCATGATCCGGATAGCACTAGCCTTAATTCCACTTCGGGAGTCTGTTTTGGAGGTGAAGAAGAAGTTTCTCATCGCACCAGAGAGACAGGGATGCTCGACCACCACTCCAGCCTACCCATCCATCACCTCAACACTCTACAACTTGTTGGATTTTTGTTGGATCTCGGCCACTTTCATGTCACGCCTGGTATGCCATTAACCCAGGTTTTACAAACTAGAGGATAATCACCTTAACAGACAAGCCACGTGGTACTGTAAATAAACCAGGCGTTAAGTGACCATACGTCTTCCAGTTGGCTTCTGGTCCACATCAGGCAAGATGAACAGCTTGGTAACAGACTCTGCCAACTGCAGAGGAGCGCTTCCCTGTCCTGAATAATAAAAGACCCGTTTAAAGAAGCGAATGCCAAATACGTTTTACTGATGAACTAGGTGACGTCAACCACAAATCAATCAGCTCTTCATCTGATCAAACAAAGAGAGGAAATATTCTACAGCAGTTCCCTGGTCCAAAAAATGACCAAAAAGCCATTAAGGCCGGGACAAAATCCCTAATGAATGTGATCTGACATGACCAAAATGACCCTGACAACCCTCCAGCTTGCTAATGCAGACAAATCTAGCTGAGGTTTTCCAGATATACACATTCACACAAATCTGATAGAGAATTAGTCCTCAAAATAATTCTAATTTCCTAGCACATGAGAATAGACCCATTGATAGTTTTGAACAAAACAGATGGCCCAATTGACAGCACAGACGCTTCAACTGTGAACAACAAATTTCACAAGGCTGTGTAGCATAGCCGAATTAAGCTCATCTGTCGCTCATGGGCTTGGAATGAAAAAAAGTACTTTGGGAGACTTTGGGAGAGAATAAGGCCCAAAGTCTCTCTGTGGGTGAGGCCCTTCAGTCCAGTCAGAATGGCGACTACGAACAAACAATAGCACGATGTCACTGATATACAAAAGTAGCAAAAACACAGTTTATATAGCTAAAACTACACTGATATCACCATCAAGCCTTACTAACAAACAAGCAGCCAGACAAAACTAATAGTTGATGGGTACTATGGACAGGCAGAAATCAAAACCATACGTCAACTAATCTATTATTAATAAAAGGCATCCAGACCGTTCAGCCAGTACAGGCCCAGAGGACTGGAGCCCTGCCCAGCATTTTATGGCCACTATGTCACCATGGAAACTCACAATCTGCTCTTTGGGAGTCCTTGAGGACCAGCCCCGCAAACCCCAAAGTTGGGCAGACATTTTGTGGTTAGTGGGAGTAAGGGCCAGTGATGGGATGTTTAAATGGAGGACTTAGGATGGGGCTGTCTTGAATATCCTCTTTTTTCATCTTATCGTTGTAGATTAACCACAAGCACACAGCAAGAGGACATCCACAATGTAAATAAACAGTGAACCCTCATCAGCAAAATATACTTCACACCTTAAATCTGGGCTCTGAAAGCACACAGGAGGGCTCAGAGCATTGCATAAGGGGCTGCAGAACGTGGAAAGTGAAAAAAACTGACAGGAAGCTCCTAATGATCATCTGAATTGTGTTTGTGATGCTGCTTCATCTGGCTCAACTGAGGCAGAACAGGGCACCCCGCTGACCGAGAGCTGTGCTGAGAGACCGATTAGGACAGGAGCAAGGGAAAGGACTTTGTTGTGGTGAAGCTACATGTCTGTCCAAACCCTCTGGTAAATCACAAACTGTCACCAATTCTAGCCATGCGAACCACCGTACTTAACCATGGCAAGGTGACTGGGAATATGGCAGAATACAAACAGTGTAGTTATTCCCTCTAAGGCAATCAAACAGGCAAAACGTCAGTACAGAGACAAAGTGGAGTCGCAATTCAATGGCTCAGACACGAGACGTATGTGGCAGGGTCTACAGGAAATCACTGATTACAAAGGGAAAACCAGCCACGTCGTGGACACTGACATCTTGCTACCGGAAAAGCTAAACACCTTCGCCCGCTTTGAGGATAACACAGCGTCACCGACGCGGCCCACTACCAAGGACTGTGGGCTCTCCGATGCGAGTAAGACATTTAAGCGTGTTAACCTCTTTCAAGGCTGCCGGCCCAGACGGCATCCCTAGCCGCGTCCTCAGAGCATGTGCCGACCAGCTGGCTGGAGTGTTTACGGACATATTCAATCTCTCCCTATCCCAGTCTGCTGTCCCTACATGCTTCAAGATGTCCACCATTGTTCCTGTACCAAAGAAAGCAAAGGTAACTGAACTAAATGACTATTGCCCCGTAGCACTCACTTCTGTCATCATGAAGTGCTTTAAAAAGGCTAGTTAAGGATCATAACCTCTACCTTACCCGACACCCTAGACCCAGATAAATTTGCTTACCGCCCCAAAAGATCCACAACGATGCATTCGCTATCACACTGCCCTATCCCATCTGGACAAGAGGAAAACCTATGTAAGAATGCTGTTCATTGACTATAGCTCAGCATTCAACACCATAGTAACCTCCATGCTCATCATTAATCTTGGGGCCCTGGGTCTGAACCCTACCCTGTGAAACTGGGTCCTGCACTTCCTGAAGGGCCGCCCCCAGGTGGTGAAGGTAGGAAACAACACCTCCACTTCGCTGATCCTCAACACAGGGGCCCCACAAGGGTGTGTGCTTAGCCCCCTCAAGTACTCCCTGTTCACCTATGACATCGTGGCCACGCACGCCTCCAACTCAATCATCAATTTTGCAGACACAACAGCAGTAGGCCTGATTACCAACAATGACGAGATGGCCTACAGAGAGGTGGTAAGGGCCCTGGGAGTGTGGTGCCAGGAAAATAACCTCCCACTCAATGTCGACAAAACAGAAAAGGGACTGATCGTGGACTTCAGGAAACAGCAGCGGGAGCACACCCCTAACCGCATTGACGGGACTACAGTGGAGCAGTTGGAAAGCTTCAAGTCTCTCGGCGTACACATCACTGTCGATGGTCCACCCACCCACACAGACAGTGTGGTGAAGGCACAACACCGCCTCTTCAACTTCAAGAGGCTGACATTTTTTTGGCATTTCACGTAAAAAACACTCAAACTTTTACAGATGCACAATTGAGAGCATCACGTCGGGCTGTATCACCGCCTGGTATGGCAACTGCACCGCCCGCAACCACAGGGCTCTCCAGAGGGTGGTGCAGTCTGCCCAACACATCACCGGGGGAAAACTACCTGCCCTCCAGGACACCTATAGCACCCGATGTCACAGGAAGGCCAAAAAGATCAAGGACAACAACCTGAGTCACTGCCTGTTCACCCCACTATCATCCAGAAGACGAGGTCAGTATAGGTGCATCAAAGCTGAGACCGAGAGACTGAAAAACAGCTTCTATCTCAAGACCATCAGACTGTTAAATAGCCATCACTAGGTGGCTTCCACCCAGATACGTAACCCTGTACCTTAGAGGCTGTTGCCCCATATACAGTTGAAGTCGGAAGTTTCCATACACCTTAGCCAAATATATTTAAACTCAGCTTTACAATTCCTGACATTTAATCCTAGTAAAAATTCCCTGTCTTAGGTCAGTTAGGATCACCACTTTATTTTAAGAATGTGAAAATGTCAGAATAATAGTAGAGAAAATGATTTATTTCAGCTTTTATTTCTGTCATCACATTCCCAGTGGGTCAGAAGTTTACATATACTCAATTAGTATTTGGTAGCATTGCCTTTAAATTGTTTAACTTGGGTCAAACGTTTCAGGTAGCGTTCCACAAGCTTCCCACAATAAGTTGGGTGAATTTTGGCCCATTCCTCCTGACAGAGCTGGTGTAACCGAGTCAGGTTTGTAGGCCTCCTTGCTCGCACACACTTTTTCAGTTCTGCCCACAAATTTTCTATAGGATTGAGGTCAGGGCTTTGTGATGGCCACTCCAATACCTTGATGTTGTTGTCCTTAGGCCATTTTCCCACAACTTTGGAAGTATGCTTGGGGTCATTGTCCATTTGGAAGACATTTGTGACCAAGCTTTAACTTCCTGCAGCAGAGCACCCCCACAACATGATGCTGCCACCCCCGTGCTTCACGATTGGGATGGTGTTCTTTGGCTTGCAAGCCTCCCCCTTTTTCCTCGAAACATAATGATGGTCATTATGGCCAAACAATTCTATTTTTGTTTCATCAGACCAGAGGACATTTCTCCAAAAAGTGCGATCTTTGTCCCCATGTGCAGTTGCAAACCGTAGTCTGGCTTTTTTATGGCAATTTTTGAGCAGTGGCTTCTTCCTTGCTGAGCGGCCTTTCAGGTTCTCTCGATATAGGACTCGTTTTACTGTGGATATAGATACTTTTGTACCCGTTTCCTCCAGCATCTTCACAAGGTCCTTTGCTGTTGTTCTGGGATTGATTTGCACTTTTCGCACCAAAGTACATTCATCTCTAGGAGACGGAACGCGTCTTCCTGTGTGGTATGACGGCTGCGTGGTCCCATGGTGTTTATACTTGCGTACTATTGTTTGTACAGAAGGAACGTGGTACCTTCAGGCATTTGGAAATTGCTCCCAAGGATGAACCAGACTTGTGGAGCTCTACAATCTTTCTTTTTTGGGGGTCCTGGCTGATTTCTTTTGATTTTCCCATGATGTCAAGCAAAGAGGCACTGAGTTTGAAGGTAGGCCTTGAAATAGATCCACAGGTACATCTCCAATTGACTCAAAATTATGTCAATTAGCCTAACAGAAGCTTCTAAAGCATGACATCATTTTCTGGAATTTTCCAAGCTGTTGAAAGGCACAGTCAACTTAGTGTATGTAAACTTCTGACCCACTGGAATTGTGATACAGTGAATAAGTTAAATAATCTGTCTGTAAAAAAAATGTTGAAAAGATTCTGTGTCATGCACAAAGTAGATGTCCTAACCGACTTGCCAAAACTATAGTTTGTTAACAAGCAATTTGTGGAGTGGTTGAAAAATGAGTTTTATTGTCTCCTACCAAAGTGTATGTAAACTTCGACTTCAACTGTACATAGATTTGAAAATCACTGGCCACTTCAGTAATGGAACACTAGTCACTTTAAAAATGTTTACATATTTTTGCTTTACTCATTTCATATGTATATACTGTATTCTATTCTTCTGTATTTTACATTTACATTTTTTTTTTTACATTTTAGTCATTTAGCAGACGCTCTTATCCAGAGCGACTTACAGTAGTGAGAATGCATACATTTCATACATTCTTTTCTCTCTCCGTACTGGTCCCCCGTGGGAAACGAACCCACAACCCTGGCGGTGTAAACACCATGCTCTACCAACTGAGCCATACGGGATTTTAGTCTATGCCACACCAACATTGCTCATTCTAATATATATTCCTTAATTACGTCATTTTCATTTTAGGTTGTGTGTATTGTGAATTGTTAGATATTACTGCACTGTTGGAGCTAAAAACACAAGCATTTCTCTACACCCCCAAGAATATCTGCTAAACATGTGTATGTGACAAATAAAATTAAAAAACACTAGAAAAGACAGTTATTAATGCTAGTTTTACAACACTCACTGAAATAACACGCTTGGAAAAGGGATTTTTCACATTTTTCTCACCATTTTAGTCAGCAAGTGAAGGGTGCAAATTGCCATTCCTCTGAGATGGGCAGGATGCACTTGCGACAAGTAGGGTCAAGAGGTCCCTTCAGAGCTCAAGATCTCTCCCTCTCTTCTCGCATGAGGAATGGTAACGTGGCTAACTTCAACCAATGCAAGCTGATACGCATGCATCAATTCAAACTTTGGCCAAGACATCCTAAACATAAGCCAAAATATAGCAGGACAACTGTTAATTACATGGAGGCTTGGTTTCTTATGAGCAGTAATAACACTCACCCACTGTCCCCATTAACTACAAGTCCTCCTTTTAGGGAAAACAAATATTTACCTACAGTGCTGGACTTCAGCGTTTGACTGGTCACTGGGAGGCCATGTTTTAGATTAGACCTGGGGTTTTAATAACACTCTCAGCTGCATCTATTCAGCAGGGTTGATAAAATTTTCTTGGCTCATCTCAGACATTTGCACTGCAGACAGCACAGGTTGTTCCCATCTCTGCCCAGGGTGGGACAGTATTGGTGAGGAGCCAAGGAGAGGGGAGGGGGGCCAACATCCCATGATTGATTACCTGCTTTGTGTGGCTTTAAGAACATTCAGCATCAGCGGAGAGAACAATGCTGAACTGTCTTCACTAATCCATTTACTAAAATCTATACTGCCATCCCACAGAAACTGTTCACTCGTTGAGCGTCCATTTCTACCATCCTGAAGGCTGTACACAAGCTGTTTGTAGCCATCCATTTGTAAGATATTTATGTCGTGTTAAAATCGAGGCTGTTATTGTTCAGGAGGTACAGGAATACCGCAGGGTACGGAATATGTTCATAATTGTTCATACAGTAATGCATTCCAATGATTGTATGAAACCGATGGAAAATTGTTCCAGGAAAAACAAATTAGCTTTTTTCAGTAATCAATAATGCTGAATAAGCCATCTAACTCACAGTAATATAAAAACATAAATTATCGAATGTGCTTAGTATATGGGTACTATATTAAAGTACAGGTTTTGGCAGCACCAGTGGGAGCCAGCACATTCTAAAACTGACTGCACACACCGACAATACAAAACATTAAGAACACCTTCCTTAGAAGAGCCTCAATTCATCGGGGCATGGACTCTACAAGGTGTCGAAAGCCTTCCACAGGGATGCTGGTCCATGTTGACTCCAAACGCTTCCCACAGTTGTGTCAAGTTGGCTAGATGTCCTTTGAGTGGTGGCAGAAAAAGTACCCAATTGTCATACTTGAGTAAAAGTAAAGATACCCAGTAAATACAAATTGAGTAAAAGTCAAAGTATACTCAAGTACCACAAGTAAATATACTCAAGTACCACAAATAAACATAACTGCTAAAATATACTTAAGTATCAAAAGTAAAAGTATAAATAACAAAACAATCCTTATATTAAGCAAACATCACAATTTTCTTGGATAGCCAGGAGCACACAACACTCAGACATAATTTACAAACAAAGCATGTGTTTAGTGAGTCCGCCAGATCAGAGGCAGTAGGGATGTTCTCTTAATAAGTGCATGAATTGGACACTTTTTCTGACCTGCTAAGCATTCAACTTTTGGTTGTCAGGGACATGTATGGAGTAAAAAGTACATAATTTACTTTAGGAATGTAGTGAAGTAAAAGTTGTAAAAATATTTAAAAAATGGTAAAGTACCTATATCACCCAAAAGCGACTTAAGTAGTACTTTAAGTAAAAATACTTTAAAGTACTTTACAGCACTGAGTGGTGGACCATTACAGATACACAACTGTTGAGCATGAAAAATCCAGCAGTGTTGCAGTTCTTGACACCTACTACCTTACCCCCTACAAAGGCACATCAATCTTTTGCCATGCCCATTCACCCTCTGAATGGCGCACATACACAATCCATGTCTCAACGCTTAAAAATCCTTCTTCAACCTCTCTCCTCCAATTCATCTACACTGGTTGAAGTGGATTTAACAATTGATATCAATAAGAAATCATAGCTTTCACGTGGATTCACCTGGTCAGTCTATGTCATGGAAAGAGCAGGTGTGCTTAATGTTTTGTACAGTCAGTGCATATCCACAACAGATTACCTGCAGCATGTCTCCAATATACATCTCCCACCATCTGAAGGCCAGCACGAATGACAAAACAGGAAGAACACTTGCCTGCACTCCACCCTCCCTACAGTATGTGCTGTAACTCCTCCATACCTCTGGGAGGAGGGCCAGAGCTGAGCACTGCACAGGCGCACGCAGACTCCAGCATTCTCAGTGCTTTCTGTCAGTGCAGCCCTATGCCGATCGACCGGCGGCATGCCCCGGACAGATTAGAGAGCCTTCATGAATCATCTCTCACCTTGGATGATCCCCTGGGCATCTCGGACCATAGCGCTGCTCCTCCCCCAAAGCATTGTGGGATGTCATGCTAATCTATTTAGATTATATATGCGAGTCTCTGCGCATACTCACATCGCTCTGGTTTTAGAGCAGAGCTGCACGAGAGCTCAGCTAGGTCACCCATAGGTCAGTCACTTGTTTTGGCAGGGTAATGGTTAGCACAGCACGCTAGCTTCTGGAGTACAAGATGCCGTTGTTGACGTGAGATGGAATCTCGCCTTGGGCAGATGAGGATCGACTCCATCACGTAGATAACGTGCATCAATAAGGACAGGAGTTGTTCCTGACCATGTGGCCTGGCGAGGAAAAGGCCAGTCATTGGACGTCCCCAGTTCTTGTTACTCTCAGTTCTGATGTCAGACACCAATCTCCTGCTGCTGGGTGACATTATTGGCAGGTCAGGCGAGCAAACGATCCCCTCTCCACTGGGGAATCAATTCTGGGTTGCCACTGAGAGCCATGGGGCTGAATTATGTGTCCAAGGACATGCTCCCAGGCCCTTGCCTGTGGACCTCACTCTATTCCCAGCATGCCGTGTGTGGGACAGTGTGTATTTAAGGAAAAATAATACTCCAGAGCAAATCTCCTTAATACCCCCTCGGCACAGCTCAACCCCCCAGCCTTAGTAAAAATGAAACTCCCACAGCAGTGTATTTTAAGCAGAGACGGACACAGCTACTGACAAGGCTCACAATCACCCACACAGACAAACAAGCAAACGTCAAATGAAGGAGAACCTGGACGCAGCACTGTAGTAGGATATTATTTTGGAAAAGCTTCTGCCATTATGCTGGTTAACATATGCAGTTATTCCAGGGCCCTCTAGTCCTAAGGATGGAGAGAAGACAGGCTTTACAGGATCCAGACAGCTTGTATGTTGAGGCTTTTTCATTATAACAATAATATTACTGAATGTGGATCCTGTGATCCTGAGGGTGATACTGGCAAGACATCACAGCCCACAGAATGACAATGACAATAGATACACTGAAGTAGACGTACGCACAGGGAAAGCAGAGTTTAAAGACCCTCGTCATGTCCCAGGTCATGCCCCAAAGGGATGTCTAATCTCTCATTTTGGCAGATTTATTCTGGGGTTCTGCCTGTTCAGCCAATATCCACAACAACCTCCTGAGCCTCCTGTGTCTAGAAGAGGCACTGAGCAAACACTGGGTTTCACACTAACTATCGCTATGAACTCTTCATGTCACCTGTTTTCATAGCCTCTGACTTCTACCAGAGGGGTCTACACTGTGTTTAAACAGAACTGTGTCGAAATATCTCATGGGCTCAAAAATGCTAAATATACAAATGTATTTTCGTGCTTAATTTTCCTTTCCTTATATTGACATTATGTGGGGGTGTTTGCAGAATGATTCTTCAGAGAGAGAACAGATGAACATTGTACCTCTCCTTGGCTAGTGTTTTACACCCTCTCTATAACATTATCACCGAGCTGCCACATCTGCAGAATTTTTCATTTATTTGGATTGCGAGCATCCACCACTTTCTGTGCATAAAACACCCCATGCTCACAGCCTGTGTGTAGGGTTACAGCTAATATTGTAAGTAACAGACACGTCTTTGGCTACATGCAAATCAAATTAAAGTAATCCCAGAGAAGGTCATGTCGCAACCTCCCCCTTCTCGCTCCCCCTCTCAAGTTTCCCCATTAACAAAATGCAAAACTGAAAAGCCCCAAAAAATGTTCACAACAAATGACATTATCTCAAAGACACACATTGCCAATGCCTTGGAGTTCATACATATACTCAATAAAAATATAAGCCACATGTAAAGCTGAAATAAAAGACACCAGAATCACAAGAAGCTTATTTCTCTCAAATGTTGTGCACAAATGTGTTTACATCCCTGTTAGTTTCCTTTGCCAAGATAATCCATCCACCTGACAGGTGTGGCATATCAAGAAGATGATTAAACAGCATGATCATTAGAGGTGCTCATTGTGCAGGGACAATAAAAGACCACTAAAATGTGCAGTTGTCACAATACAATGCCACAGATGTCTCAAGTTAAGGGAGCGTGCAATTGGCATGCTGACTGCAGAAATGTCCACAGAGCTGTTGCCAGAGAATATAATGTTAATTTCTCTACCATAAGCCGCCTCCAAAGTCATTTTTGAGAATTTGTCAGTACGTCCAACCGGCCTCAGAACCGCAGACCACGTGTAACCACGCCAGCCCAGGACCTCCACATCAGGCTTCTTCACCTTCAGGATCGTCTGAGGGGGAGGGTGGAGGTGCTGTAATAAAGCCCTTTAGCGGGGAAAAACTCATTCTGATTGGCTGGGCCTGGCTCCCAAATGGGTGGGCCTATAAATCTTTGAAAGAGTTGCATGTTGCGTTTATACCTCTGTTCATAAGTCCATAGCTCCTAGGCCTGGGGCCATGCACACATGGGCTCTTGGGCGTGCACACAATACAGAACTCACAAACTGCCTGGGGCCATGAGTGAATACACATGACTGAGTTTGAGTCTGAATGTGAAAAAACATGGATGAACTGTAGCTGTTATCAGTTGAGCAGTAGACAGATTTGTCTCCAGACCCCTGAGGTCCAGCCCAACTGACAAGTGTCTTCAATGACATTTTTAACCTCTCCCTGTCCGAGTCTAATACCAACATGGTTTTAAGCAGACCACCATAGTGCCTGCGCCCAAGAACACTAAGGTAACCTGCCTAAATGATTACCGACCCGTAGCACTCACGTCTGTAGCCATGAAGTGCCTTGAAAGGCTGATCATGGCTCACAACACCATTATCCCAGAAACCCTATACCCACTCCAATTTGCATACCACCCCAACAGATCCACAGATGATGCAATCTCTATTGCACTCCACACTGCCCTTTCCCACCTGGACAAAAGGAACACCTATGTGAGAATGCTATTCATTGACTACAGCTCAGCATTCAACACCAGGGTGCCCTCAAAGCTCATTATTAAGCTAAGGACCCTGGGACTAAACACCTCCCTCTGCAACTGGATCCGGGACTTCCTGACTTGCCGCCCCCAGGTGGTAAGAGTAGGTAACACATCCGCCACACTGATCCTCAACACAGGGGCCCCTCAGGGGTGCGTGCTCAGTCCCCTCCTGTACTCCCTGTTCACTCATGACTGCACAGCCAGGCACGACTCCAACACCATCATTAAGTTTGCCGATGACACAACAGTGGTAGCCTGATCACCGACAACAACGAGACAGCCTATAGGGAGGAGGACAGAGACCTGGCCATATGGTGCCAGGACAACAACCTCTCCCTCAACGTGATCAAGACAAAGGAGATGATTGTGGACTACAGGAAAAAGAGGACCGAGCTCTCCCCCATTCTCACTGACGGAGCTGCAGTGGAGCAGGTTGAGATCTTCAAGTTCCTTGGTGTCCACATCACCAACAAACTAACATGGTCCAAGCACACCAAGACAGTCGTGAAGAGGGCACGACAAAACCTATTCCCCCTCAGGAGACTGAAAAGATTTGGCATGGGTCCTCAGGTACTCAAAAGGTTCTAAAGCTGCACCATCGAGAGCATCCTGACTGGTTGCATCACTGCCTGGTATGGCAACTGCTCGGCTTCAAGTCACTACAGAGGGTAGTGCGAACAGCCCAGTACATCACTGGGGCCAAGCTTCCTGCCATCCAGGACCTCTATACCAGGCGGTGTCAGAGGAAGGCCCTACAAATTGTCAAAGACCCCAGCCACCCTAGTCATAGACTGTTCTCTCGGCTACCGCACGGCAAGCGGTACCGGAGCGCCAAGTCTAGGTTCAAGAGGCTTCTGAACAGCTTCTACCCCTAAGCCATAAGACTCCTGAACACCTAATCAAATGGCTATCCCGACTATTTGCATTGCCCCCCCCCCCTCCCCTGCACCATTGCTACTCTCTGTTGTTATCATCTATGCATAGTCACTTTAATAACTCTACCCACATGTACATATTACCTCAACTAACCAGTACCCCCTTGTATATAGTCTCGCTATTGTTATTTTACTGCTGCTCTCTAATTACTTGTTACTTCTATTTCTTATCCATATTTTTTTTAACTGCATTGTTGGTTAGGGGCTCGTAAGTAAGCATTTCACTGTAAGGTCTACACCTGTTGTATTCGGCGCATGTGACTAATACAATTTCATTTGAGTTGGTAAATCTTGTATCCAAGATGGCGTAGCAGTTCAGACGTCCTGTCGTGTCCCGTGTATATATATATATATTTACATATTTTTTTTCTTCACTTATCTTTTTACATTTTTTTATTCTAAATACTCAACCTCAAAGCACTCTCCTGCAACCCGCCTCATCAATTTAAAAAAAAAAAGAAAGTATTATTTACCTCATCTGAATTCCACGACAGAAGCTAGCCAGAGGTTAGCTATTTTCACAGGCTAACGTTGAAGTTCAGCTAGCTACGGTTAGCTGACCTCAGCTATCCATTAGCTCGAAAAGCTATCGCCAGTTTTTGTACAGCGCGACTCAGACCAGAGCATATCGGACCTATTCTCTCTCCTTTCCTCGATTTCTACCGCAGGCTCTGGACATTTACACCTGGATCTTGCAGCTAACTAGCTGCTACCTGAGTGACTATTGGCAACGTCGGTCTCGGAATTAACACACACAATTACGGAGCTAGCTAGCTAGCCAGCTGAAGAATTCCGTCAGCCACTCGTGGGCTACTCCTGAGCTAGCCAGCTGAAGTGTCTCCTGGGCTACAACTCACCTATCCTGACCCGTTTTACTGCCGATGCGGAGCCCCATTGGGTCTTCACGACTGGATCACCGACGTTATCTGCCCGAGGGAGTTGTTCCAACTGGCCCCTCCGTCGCGACGTAACCTGATCGCCCATCTGCGGCCAGCTAATCGTTAGCTGTCTTTTCGGCTGTGATCTGAATAGGTCTGTCGGACACTTTTCTTGGGCCACTATAACTAACTATTTTGCCAACTTGGACAGGTCCCCCCTTCCACACGGAACCCCACTAACCCACAGACGGAAACGCACGAGGCGGCTAAAAACAGACCTCCCTCCCATCTTCCACCAGCTTGCTACCTATGGCCCAGCTAGCTGTCTGAATCTCACTGGACCCTCTGATCACTCGGCTAAGCATGCCTCTCCTTAATGTCAATATGCCTTGTCCATCGCTGTTCTGGTTAGTGTTTATTGGCTTATTTCACTGTAGAGCCTCTAGCCCTGCTCATTATACCTTATCCAACCTCTCAGTTCCTCCACCCACACATGCTATGACATCTTCTGGTTTCAATGATATTTCTAGAGACAATATCTCTCTCATAATCACTAAATGCCTAGGTTTACCTCCTCTGTACTCACATCCCACCATACCTTTGTCTGTACATTATACCTTGAAGCTATTTTATCGCCCCCAGATACCTGCTCCTTTTTCTCTCTATTCTGGACGTCACAGACGACCAATTCTTATAGCTTTTAGCCGTACCCTCATACTTATCCTTCTCTGCTCCGCTGGGGATGTAGAGGTGAATCCAGGCCCTTCAATGCCTGGCTCCACACCTACTCCCCAGGCGCTCTCTTTTGATGACTTCTGTAACCGTAATAGCCTTGGTTTCATGCATGTTAACATTAGAAGCCTCCTCCCTAAGTTTGTTTTATTCACTGCTTTAGCACACTCTGCCAACCCGGATGTCCTGGCTGTGTCTGAATCTTGGCTTAGGAAGTCCACCAAAAACTGTGAAATCTTCATCCCTAACTACAACGTTTTCAGACAAGATAGAACGACCAAAGGGGGCGGTGTTGCAATCTACTGCTGAGATAGCTTGCAGAGTTCTGTCCTGCTATCCAGGTCTGTACCCAAACAATTTGAACTTCTACTTTTAAAAATCCACCTCTCCAAAAACAAGTCTCTCACCGTTGCCGCCTGCTATAGACCCCCCTCGGCCCCTAGCTGTGCTCTGGACACCATATGTGAACTGATTGCCCCCCATCTATCTTCAGAGCTTGTGCTACTAGGCGACCTAAACTGGGACATGCTTAACACCCCAGCCATTCTGCAATCCAAGCTTGATGCCCTCAATCTCACACAAATTATTAATGAACCCACCAGGTACAACCCCAAAGCCGCAAACACTGGCACCCTCATAGATATCATCCTAACCAATGTGCCCTCTAATTACACCTCTGCTGTTTTCAACCAAGATCTCAGCGATCACTGCCTCATTGCCTGCACCCGTAATGGGTCAGCGGTCAAACGACCTCCACTCATCACTGTCAAACGCTCCCTGAAACATTTCAACGAGCAAGCCTTTCTAATCGACCTGGCCCTGGTATCCTGGAAGGATATTGACCTCATCCCGTCAGTAGAGGATGCCTGGTTATTTTTTAAAAATGCCTTCCTCTCCATCTTAAATAAGCATGCCCCTTTCAAGAAATTTAGAACCAGGAACAGATATAGCCCTTGGTTCTCCCCAGACCTGACTGCCCTTAACCAACACAAAAATATCCTGTGGCGTTCTGCATTAGCATCGAACTGCCCCCGCGATATGCAACTTTTTAGGGAAGTTAGAAACCAATACACACAGGCAGTTAGAAACGCCAAGGCTAGCTTTTTCAAACAGAAATTTGCTTCGTGCAACTCCAACTCTAAAAAGTTCTGGGACATTGTAAAGTCCATGGAGAATAAGAACACCTCCTCCCAACTGCCCACTGCACTGAGGATAGGAAACTCTGTCACCACCGATAAGCCCACTATAATTGAGAATTTCAATAAGCATTTTTCTACGGCTGGCCATGCTTTCCACCTAACTACCCCTACTGCATTCAACAGCACTGCACCCCCCACAGCTACTCGCCCAAGCCTCCCCCATTTCTCCTTCTCCCAAATCCATTCAGCTGATGTTCTGAAAGAGCTGCAAAATCTGGACCCCTACAAATCAGCTGGGCTTGACAATCTGGACCCTTTCTTTCTAAAATTATCTGCCGAAATTATTGCAACCCCTATTACTAGCCTGTTCAACCTCTCTTTCGTGTCGTCTGAGATTCCCATAGATTGGAAAGCAGCTGCTGTCATCCCCCTCTTCAAAGGAGGTGACACTCTTGACCCAAGTTGCTACAGACCTATATCCATCCTACCCTGCCTTTCTAAGGTCTTCGAAAGCCAAGTCAACAAACAGATTACCGACTATTTTGAATCCCACCGCACCCTCTCCGCTATGCAATCTGGTTTCAGAGCTGGTCATGGGTGCACCTCAGCCACGCTCAAGGTCCTAAACGACATCGTAACCGCCATCGATAAGAAACATTACTGTGCTGCCGTATTCATTGACCTGGCCAAAGCTTTTGACTCTGTTAATCACCACATCCTCATCGGCAGACTTAGTAGCCTTGGTTTCTCAAACGATTGCGTCGCCTGGTTCACCAACTACTTCTCTGACAGAGTTCAGTGTGTCAAATCGGAGGGCCTACTGTCTGGACCTCTGGCAGTCTCTATGGGGGTACCACAGGGTTCAATTCTTGGGCCAACTCTTTTCTCTGTATACATAAATGATGTCGCTCTTGCTGCTGGTGAATCTCTGATCCACCTCTACGCAGACGACACCATTCTGTATACTTCTGGCCCTTCTTTGGACACTGTGTTAACAACCCTCCAGACGAGCTTCAATGCCATTCAACTCTCCTTCCGTGGTCTCCAACTGCTCCTAAACACAAGTAAAACTAAATGTATGCTCTTCAACCGATCGCTGCCTGCACCTGCCCGCCCATCCAGCATCACTTCTCTGGACGGTTCTAACTTAGAATTTGTGGACAACTACAAATACCTAGGTGTCTGGTTAGACTGTAAACTCTCCTTCCAGACTCACATCAATCATCTCCAATCCAAAGTGAAATCTAGAATTGGCTTCCTATTTCGCAACAAAGCATCCTTCACTCATGCTGCCAAACATACCCTCGTAAAACTGACCATCCTACCAATCCTCGACTTCGGCGATGTCATTTACAAAATAGCCTCCAATACCCTACTCAACAAGCTGGATGCAGTCTATCACAGTGCCATCCGTTTTGTCACCAAAGCCCCATATACAACCCACCACTGCGACCTGTATGCTCTCGTTGGCTGGCCTTCACTTCATCATCGTCGCCAAACACATTGGCTCCAGGTCATCTACAAGACCCTGCTAGGTAAAGTCCCCCCTTATCTCCGCTCACTGGTCACCATAGCAGCACCCACCTGTAGCACGCGCTCCAGCAGGTATATCTCTCTGGTCACCCCTAAAGCCAACTCCTCCTTTGGTCGTCTCTCCTTCCAGTTCTCAGCTGCCAATGATTGGAACGAACTACAAAAATCTCTAAAACTGGAAACACTTATCTCCCTCACTAGCTTTAAGCACCAGCTGTCAGAGCAGCTCACAGATCTCTGCACCTGTACATAGCCCATCTTTAATTGAGCCCAAACTACTACCTTTTCCCCTACTGTATTTATTTATTTTATTTATTTTGCTCCTTTGCACCATATTATTTATATTTATATTTTAACTTTAACTTTCTTCAAACTACAAATCTACCATTCCAGTGTTTTTTTTCTTGCCATACTTTATTTACTTTGCCACCATGGCATTTTTTTGCTTTTACCTCCATTATCTCACATCATTTGCTCACATTGTATATAGTCTTATTTTTTTCTACTGCATCATTGATTGTATGTTGTTTTACTCCATGTGTAACTCTGTGTTTTTGTATGTTGTCGAACTGCTTTGCTTCATCTTGGCCAGGTCGCAATTGTAAATGAGAACTTGTTCTCAACTTGCCTACCTGGTTAAATAAAGGTGAAAAAAAAAACACACTCCCCCTATCAAGTCAAACATCACACATTCCACAGACCAAGCCTCTCTGCACACTCCCACTGCTCACTGCCCACTAAAACACCAACACTCAGCCTACTCTACTTACCCACGACACCATATGCATGATTCCACACCATCCTTATACCAAAGAACCCATTAATCTCTCTCTCTCACACACACACACACACACACACACACACACACACACACACACACCTGTTTACCACTTCAACAGTGCTGCACAATCTCCCACTCCTAAACGGTTGTTTAGAATAGATGACACCATGGGTACAACTGTAGTAGTCAGACTGACCCCAGCTGAGGTCATTCCTGGATCTCAAAGTTTTCCGTGGTTGTACACAACGTGAGGCAAACCAGGATTAGCACTGGAGATATTTAACATGTCTCACACAGGTTCTGTGTACGGCAGAGTGTAAACAGAAAGGTGAAAACTTCCTCTCTGTACCGAGGAGAAGAATGGTATGGTGGTGGTGGGAAATAAACTACTAGGTCTAACTGCTCTTGTCAAACTAAATGGATGCCAAAGACCTTGAGGTAAAGGACAGGAGAAGACACGGAGGTACAAGGTACAGAGGAATTGAGAGATCCACTTTCAACAATGAACTCCGATCCCTCCATTTATACAGACATGTCCACCAGAGACGAGAGAGAATCCATTCCTAAACTAAAAAACATACAAAGAGAGAATTCCAAAACGAAAACATCCAATGGGGGGGGGGATAAATAAATAAATAAAAAGAGCGAGAGAAAATACCTTTCCGGCTGAAACAGAGTTCTCTATATTTAGCCAGGGTTGTGCCGTTGAGCAAACGCACCAGTTCTCTGTCGCACCATTCCATTTCCTACCTGCTGCAGCTTTCCAGCACTTTCCGCCCCTGCCTCCTTTCCCCTCCCTGATGGGACATCAACCACACTTACAGCCTTGTGGATGAAAAGCCAGAGATGTTTCCACCAGGCAAGGTGACCCCAGCCTCCACGGCCATTCTCACACAGAGGAGCGCACTCAGCCTGGGCTGCACAGCTCAGCTGACCCGGGGTCCCAGAGATGGAGAGGCTACAGTGGGGCTATACAGGCCAGGCTTAACCCTCTAACGGGGAAACCAAACCCACTCACAGGTCAATTCTGTGTTGATTTTACTTGAAAGGAGCACTGTGACATTGGAGATGTATATAAACCTGTTTAAGATAACAAAAACAATTCCATGAAACAAAGTCTATTACAGGTTCCTGGACATCTTTTTCTTTTGATCTGTTTAATAAAGCAAAAACAAAAAGTTAAGAGCAAAGATCTAAAGGGGAATCGGCAGTTAAACAATAAAGGGTTCTACCCACCCAGGATTCGGTAAGCTGAGGGAAGGGCTGGAGAAATGGAACTCTCAAATTCATAGACAGAGCTATGAATGCAGGGACTGACCATCCATGATATCAAAACTATAGGGTTAGCCATGTTTTCAGGCTATATAGTGTTAATGTACATTTACTTTGTTTACAAACATTTGGAATAAAAAAAAGTGTATATGTTGAGTTCTGATGGGGTACGACAGTTGACCTAAGCTTATGAGGCATTTCTAAGTTATATTCTTCAAGAATCAATGGGTACAAATAACTAATGTATATGTCTAAAAATGGATGAAGTAACTACAGATTGCCCCTTTAAAAAGGAACAGACCCAACCAAAAGGACAATCTCATTCCCTGGATTGCAGAGAGAGGGGACAGAGAACAGGTTCCCACTGCAGGGCAGGCTGGACTCATTCCTGAAAATAGACGTCACCTGCCTGCTTATCTGCCACCAAGTTCAAGTACTCCTATAGGACAATGAGCATTCCTCAGTTCTACCAGAGAGCTAGAAAATTAAGTGTTCCTCCTTCAGTAAACAAAGACCCATCACTTCACAAGACAAGAAGCCTCTGTGAGAGGTTAACAGGATTCCCCCGGGGGAAAATATATGAACACTACTCTGCACTAATAACTGATGACACGGGCGAGCTTGTTTTGAATGGCCCAGTGGCCCGGATGGGTGGAACATGAACATTTTTAGACCATTCCATTCGTCCTTAATTGAAATTACCACCCACCCGGGGCCCCGGGCCATGCAAAAGGAACTTGTCCACATACTGGCTTGGTACATAGGTAGAAAACAACAGAGAGGATCGAGAGAATATATATATTTCCACAGGGCCGTGGGGTGAGACAGGGATGCAGTTTGAGCCCCACCCTCTTCAACATATATCAACGAATTGGTGAGGGCACTAGAACGGTGTGCAGCACCCAGCCTCACCCTACTAGATTATGAAGTCAAATGTCTACTGTTTGCTGATGATCTGGTGCTTCTTTACCCAACCAATGAGGGCCTACAGCAGCACCTAGACATTCTGCACAGATTCTGTCAGACCTGGGCCCTGACAGTAAATCTCAGTAAAACAAAAATAATGGTATTCCAAAAAAGGTCAAGTTGCCAAGATCACAAATACAATACATTCCATCAAGATACTGTTGCCCATCCAGATCTGGCTAAAAAAATAATTGAATCAGTTATAGAACCCATTGCCCTTTATGTTTGTGAGGTCTGGAGTCCGCTCACCAACCAAGAATCCACAAAATGGGACAAACACCCAATTGAGAAACTGCATGCAGAATTCTGCAAAAATATCCCCAGCGTACAACTTAAAACACGAAATAATGCATGCAGAGCAAAATTAGGCCGATACATGCTAATTATCAAAATCCTGAAAAGAGCCGTTAAATTCTCCAACCACCTAAAAGGAAGCGATTCCCAAACCTTCCACAACAAAGCCATCCTCTACAGAGAAATTAACCTGGAGAAGAGTCACCTAAACAAGCTGGTCCTGGGGTTCTGTTCACAAACAGTCCCAGGACAACAACCCAATTAGATCCAACTAAATCACGAGAAAAAAATTAAGAATTACTTGACACATTGGAAAGAATTTACAAACAAAACAGAGCAAACTGAATGCTATTTGGCCCTAAACAGAGAGTACACAGTGGCAGAATACCTGACCACTGTGACTGACCCAAAATTAAGGACAGCTTTGACTATGTGCAGACTCAGAGAGCATAGTCTTGCTATTGAGAAATGCCGCCGTAGGCAAACCTGGCTCTCAAGAGAAGACAGGCTATGTGCACACTGCCCACAAAATGAGGTGGAAACTGAGCTGCACATCCTAACCTTCTGCCAAATGTATGACCATATTAGAGACGCATATTTCCCTCATTACACAGATCCACAAAGAATTTGATAAACTCCCATATCCATTGGGTGAAATACCAGTGTGCCATCACAGCAGCAAGATTTGTGACCTGTTGCCACAAGAAAAGGGACACCAGCGAAGAACAAACACCATTGTAAATACAACCCATATTTATGTTTATTTATTTTCCCTTTTGTACTTTACCTATTTGCACATTGTTTCAACACTGTATATAGCCATAACACAACATTTGAAATGTATCTATTCCTTTGGAACTTGAGAGTGTAATGTTTACTGTTTATTTTTTTGATTGTTTATTTCACTTTGGTTTCCCATGCCAATAAAACCCTTTGAATTGAAAACAAAATGGAGAGGACAAATGGAGAGATACATTCTTTAATCATTATGATCACAGTCACACTCACGCTAGAGCACAGCCAACCAGCACACAAACTACGGCCAAGGGCTCACGAGTAGGCTAATGGCCTGTGATGCCAGTCATCCTAAAAACTGAGCAGAGAACGTGGCTATGGACTTGTATGTGTCACGGTTTCCTCCTGAATGGCTGAAAATATCCAATACTCTGAAAGAGCACGAGGTTTTGTGAAATGGTGTGGTAAATATTTACATCAATATTCAATAGCAGGAGGCCCGCTCACTCAAAATATACACTGAGCGTACAAAACAGCTTCCTATTATTGAGTTGCTCTCCCCTTTGTCCTCAGAACAGCCTCAATTCATCAGGGCATGGACTCTACAAAGTGTTGAAAGTGTTCCACAGGGATGCTGCCCATGTTGACTTCAATGTTTAGCACAGTTGTGTCAAGTTGGCTGGATGCCTTTTGGGTGGTGGACCATTCTTGATACACACGGGAAACTGTTGAGGGTGAAAAACCCAGCAGCGTTACAGTTCTTCACACAAATCAGTGCGCCTGGTACCTACTACCATACCCCGTTCAAAGGCACTTATACTAAGTTTGTGGACACCCCTTCAAATTAGTCGATTCCACTATTTCAGCCACACCTGTTGCTGACAGGTGTATAAAATCGAGCACACGGCCATGCAATCTCCAGAGACAAACATTAGCAGTAGAATGTCCCATATTGACGAGCTCAGTGACCTTCAATGTGGCAGTCAGTTCGTCAAGTCAGTTCGTCAAATTTCTGCCCTGCTTGAGCTGCCTCGGTCAACTAGAAGTGCTATTATTGTGAAGAGAAAACATCAAAAAGCAACAACAGCTCAGCTGCGAAGTGGTAGGCCACACAGCTCACAGAACAGGACCACCGAGTGCTGAAGCATGTAACGTGTAAAAATCGTCCGATCTTGGTTGCAACACTTACAGTTCCAAACTGCCTCTGGAAGCAACGTCAGCACAACGACTGTTTGTCGGGAGCTTCAAGCCTAAGATCAACATACGCAATGCCAAGTGCCGGCTGGAGTGGTGTAAAGCTCGCCGCCATTGGACTATGGAGCAGTAGGAAACGCGTTCTCTAGAGTGATGATTCACCATCTGGCACTCCACCGGATGAATCTGAGAGTGGCAGATGCCATGAGAACGCTACCTGCCCCAATGCATTATGCCAACTTTAAAGTTTGGTGGAGGAGGAATAATGGTCTGGGGACATTTTTCATGGTTCAGACTATGTCCCTTAGTTCCAGTGAAGGGAAATATTAACACTACAGCATACAATTACATTCTAGACAATTCTGTGCTTCCAACTTTGTGGCAACAGTTTGTGAAGGCCCTTTCCTGTTTCAGCATGACAATGCCCCCGTGCTCAAAGCGAGGTCAATACAAAAATGGTTATGGGACTCCCAATCACGGCCGGTTGTGATACATCCTGGATTCGAACCAGGGTGTCTGTAGTGACGCCTCTAGCACCGAGATGCAGTGCCTTAGACATCTGCACCACTCGGGAGCCCAATCCATGTCTCAATTGTCTGATGGCTTAAAAATCCTTTCATTTGTCTTCTCCCCATCTATACTGATTGAAGTGGAAATAACATCAATAAAGGATCATAGCTTTCACCTGGTCAGTCTGTCATGGAAAGAGCAGGTGTTCCTAATGTTTTGTACATTGTGTAGACCCTGCAGCAGAGCAATGATTTACAACCAAACTCTCCTGCATCACGGCTGTCAGTGACACTCGGGACAGCAAAGCCAATGCCCTGGATATCTCATAATCACAAGGCGTTCGTAACTATTTAAAAAGGCCTCAAAGCCCACCTTGCTCAATATAGTGAAAACCCCGTTTGGCGCAAACATGTGAAGACGTGAGGCAAATGGGGGATTTCGCCACCAAAGGGTCGTTTCAGCAGTTTGGATGTGATTTCAATTGTGCCAATGACATGACGTCCCTAAATGTTTTCAACTCCCGGTAAACATTAAAGGGTAGCCTCGAGCCACATGTAGCAGAGAGCAGACTCCGATGTGACATAGGCCTACAGCGAGGGATACATGCATCTCCTATCTGATTACATAATAGCTTCAAGTTATACAGACGGTACCTAGATGTAATTCTTCCTCAATATCATTACGCACATCAAATACAATAAAGTCCAGAATTTTGCTTTGAATGTCGCATTTTATCAGTGTTTGGTTTGAAATCATCCTAGCAATGTTTCTATAAACAAGGGCGGCCACGCCTGCATCTCTTCAAAGAGCAGTAGGCTGGCTCCTTGTGTATACCGTTATATACGTTCTCAAACCTCCATATTAACATGGCGCAATGTGTGACTGCGAACCAAGTAGCCTACAGATTAGATGCTCTCTGAATGAATGGCCTTTTGAAAAACACAACGCCGCACAAATACATTATACATCTCATAGTTCAAGCAAAAACAACTTCAACAGGGTCAAATATAAGCACATGCTTCGAAATCTGAGCAATGTGGATATAACAACATCTGTTCGGTTCCACATCATTTTTGTAACAGTAACTGATTCTAACTAGATACAAAGAAACAATTCTTATTGCGGGGTAATCTGTTTAGAGCGGTCCGGAGCGTAGTCTCCATCACCGAGAAGAGCGCCAAGCCAATATCCTATCTCAATACAATAATTGCACAGACTTACCAATCAACAATTTCGCAATTAACTTCACTGCGGAGAAGCCTGCAAACAGCACGTAGCCAGACACTGGACGAGGAAAAACGCAGAATCTTGATGGAGTCCTCCTCACCACCTTTCTTACTGCAACAGCACCGCCAACTGCAGCACAATCTCGACAATGGGCGGAGACTTCGTCCGCAAGGTCTCACGCACCAAGTGGGTTCTGCGCAAGGCTACCTCGTCAGTGGTCGCGTTCCCCTGCTCAGACGTTGCATGCATCAACCAATGGTTGAGTGACACGTCACCTACTGTGTCATTGACTGACAATTGCTATGACATATGATACTGTTAACTGATACTTAAAATACCTGTCCAGACGTTGTAAGATCTTGCAGACGTCAACAACCTCTGGGCAGAGGAGCGCGTCCAACATCTCCACATGCCTGATTTAGGGTAATTACCAGACGTCTGAAATTAAAAGTGGGACATTATTGCGGTCTGTATCTCAATGCTGCCACTGTATAATATGCTGTGTCAGCATAGCTATTTAATTAATAAATGTAGGATTTTACATACATTTGCACTTGTATCAACCAGCTGGGCATTAATAAATTAAATCAGCACTGGTAAAAGCTCAAGCCAAAGAAAATCGTGTGTCCTAATCACATTGTAGACTGTAGACACATTGGAAATGCTTTGTGGAAATTCTTGGAAGATTCGATAGTGTCTTCATAAAGTAAAGATTGTTTTATAGAGAGTTGATACACTTACATTACATTTTTGCAGACGCTGGACTTACAGGAGCAATTATGGTTACATGCCTTGCTTAAGGGCACATCAATAGATTTGTCACCTAGTCAGCTCGGGGATTTGAGCCAGCGACCTTTGCAGTTATTGACCCAAAGCTCTTACCAGCTAAGCTGTCTCCCCCAATTAAATATTGTGTTACTGTATATAACAACCGAAAAGCCAATACAGGCAGCCTAGAATACAGATTGAAACATTTAATAAATCAAAATATGTCTCTCGGGATTACCCTTTTTGTTAATTCTCTATTCTCTATCAAAATAGAGAGAGACATTGAAGATATTAGAGAACGTATACCCATCATTTCAGTGAAATAAATAGTCACAGAGAGAACACTAAAATCCTAAAGAGTGAGGTACAGCACAGGAGGCCGTTGAGGGGAGGACGGCTCATAACAATGGCTGGAATGGAGTAAATGGAATGACATCAAACTTCGATACCATTCCATTTATTCTGTTCCAGCCATTAAGATGAGCCCGTTCTCCCCAGTCAAGGTGTCACCAAATACTGTAAAGTCATGGACTGTCTCTCAGAGCCTGTTTAATAACAGAAAACACCATGTACACAAAGCAACTCCCTGAAAGGGTCACAATAAGTTTTCAAGCTTCCCACCATACTTGTTTCGTATGTCACAAATAATGTAGAAAACTGTTGAAAATACAATAGTATAACAACTCAACAAATGAGTCCACTAGAAGAGTGTCAATCACCACAGAAGACTCTGTCAATCACCACATCCCCATCGGCAGACTCAATAGCCTTGGTTTCTCAAATGATTGCCTCGCCTGGTTCACCAACTACTTCTCTGATAGAGTTCAATGTATCAAATCGGATGGCCTGTTGTCCGGGCCTCTGGCAGTCTCTATGGGGGTGCCACAGGGTTCAATTCTTGGGCCAACTCTTTTCTCTGAAAACATCAATGATCTCGCTCTTGCTGCTGGTGAGTCTCTGATCCACTTCTACGCAGACGACACCATTCTGTATACTTCTGGCCCTTCTTTGGACACTGTGTTAACCACCTTTCAGACGAGCTTTAATGCCATACAACTCTCCTTCCGTGGCCTCCAACTGCTCTTAAATACAAGTAAAACTAAATGCATGCTATTCAACCGATCGCTGCCTGCACCTGCCTGCCCGTCCAGCATCACTACTCTGGACGGTTCTGACTTAGAATATGTGGACAACTACAAATACCTAGGTGTCTGGTTAGACTGTAAACTCTCCTTCCAGACTCACATCAAACATCTCCAATCCAAAGTTAAATCTAGAATTGGCTTCCTATTTCGCAACAAAGCATCCTTCACTCATGCTGCCAAACATACCCTCATAAAACTGACCATCCTACCGATCCTCGACTTCGGCGATGTCCTTTACAAAATAGCCTCCAATACCCTACTCAATAAACTCGATGCAGTCTATCACAGTGCCATCCGTTTTGTCACCAAAGCCCCATATACTACCCACCACTGCGACCTGTATGCTCTCGTTGGCTGGCCTTCGCTTCATACTCGTTGCCAAACCCACTGGCTCCAGGTCATCTACAAGACCCTGCTAGGTAAAGTCCCCCCTTTTCTCAGCTCACTGGTCACCATAGCAGCACCCACCTGTAGCACGCGCTCCAGCAGGTATATCTCTCTGGTCACCCCCAAAGCCAATTCCTCCTTTGGCCGTCTCTCCTTCCAGTTCTCTGCTGCCAATGACTGGAACGAACTACAAAAATCTCTGAAACTGGAAACACTTATCTCCCTCACTAGCTTTAAGCACCAGCTGTCAGAGCAGCTCACAGACCACTGCACCTGTACATAGCCCATCTATAATTTAGCCCAAACAACTACCTCTTCCCCTACTGTATTTATTTATTTATTTTACTCCTTTGCACCCCATTATTTCTATTTCTACTTTGCACTTTCTTCCACTACAAATCTACCATTCCAGTGCTTTACTTGCTATATTGTATTTACTTTGCCACCATGGCTTTTTTGCCTTTACCTCCCTTATCTCACCTCATTTGCTCACATTGTATATAGACTTATTTTTCTACTGCATCATTGATTGTATGTTGTTTTACTCCATGTGTAACTCTGTGTTGTTGTATGTGTCGAACTGCTTTGCTTTGTCTTGGCCAGGTCGCAATTGTAAATGAGAACTTGTTCTCAACTTGCCTACCTGGTTAAATAAAGGTGAAATACATTTTTTTTTAAAGAGTACTCTGTAGCTTCCCAAGTGGTGTAGCGGTCTAAGGCACTGCATCGCAGTGCTTGAGGCGTCACTACAGACCTGGGTTTGATCCCAGGCTGTGTCACAACCAGCTGTGACCAGGCGGCACACAACTGGTCCAGCGTCGTCCGGGTTAGGGGAGGGTTTGGTTGGGGGGGGCATTACATCGTGCTCTAGCGACTCCTTGTGGTGGGCTGGGTGCCTGTGGGCTGACTTTTGTCATCAGTTGAACGATGTTTCCTCGGACACATTGGTGCTTCTGGGTTAAGCGGGTGGATGTTAAGGGGTGTGGTTTGGCAGGTCATGTTTCGGGGGATGCATGACATCACTTTTGCCTCTCCCGAGCCCGTTGGGGAGTAGCATCGATGAGACAAGATCATAATTGGATATCATGAAAATGGGGGTAAAAACTAAAAAAAGAGTACTCCTTTTGAAGCCCAGCACTGGTTGAATCAACATTATTTCCATGTTATTTCAATTAAATGAGGTTGAAATGTCGTCTGTGCCTGGTGGGAGGCATTGTTAGAGCAGAAGAGTCGTGTGTTTGTTCATGCCCAGTGCTATGGGGCATAGCTCTGGACAGAGGTTCAGGACCATGGCAATCTGGTTTAAGACACAATTTTCACATTTTCTGGTTCACGTCTCTGGTTCTGATAAGCAGGCTCCGCTTCCAACATCTGGAGTTGAGAGAATGAGACAAGCTCGGTTCAGAACATCCCATTTCCTCCCATGGGGCGTGCATGCTTGTGTACGCACTGAAGGGTCTGAGCAGACAAGGCCAACCTCTTCATATGTAGTGAATTATATGGAGTCTTAAGGCGCCTTCCCTTCTCATTAGTAACTTATTCAAACATTGTCATGCTCATCATTTTGTGTAAAGTATTTTCACAGAATTTACAGTAGGCTATACTTACTGTACTTTTAACAAATATGGAGGGAAAGGGAATGTTTGTAACTCACATCTGAGCTGGATCGAGATATGGTTCTCATGATAGTGTGTTTACAGGGAAAGCCATCTTGTCTGTAGTCCTGAAACTGTCCAGCGGGCAGTAGATCTTCCTCCCTGCTGTGGAGTCAGTGACAGGAGGACTCATACAAGCCCCTGTTGCTCTCTATGGTGAATGTTGCTCTCAAATCAAGTCAAATCAACTGTTATTGGTGGCAGATGTTATCGCGGGTGTAGCGAAATGCTCCTGTTCCTATCTCCAACAGTGCAGTAATACCTGACAATACAAAACAATACACACAAATCCCCAAAATAAAAAGAAAGGAATTACAAAATATAGAAATATTAGAACGAGGAATGTCAGAGTTCGGAATATAAATATCTATGTATATGATGGTGTGTATAGACAGTACGGACAGTATATGAATAGAAAAGGTGTGTACAGCAGTAGTTATATAGGATAGGCCTTGACTAGAATACAGTATATACACATGAACAGTATGTAAACATTATTTAAGTGACTATGTACATAGGGCAACTGTCTCTAAGGAGCAGGGTTGAGTACTGGGTAGCAGCCGGCTAGTAACAGTGACTAAAGTTCAGGGCAGGTTACTGGGCGGAGGCCGGCTAGTGGTGACTGTTTAACAGTCTGATGGCCGGGAGATAGAATCTGTTTATCAGTCTTTCGGTCCCAGCTTTGATGCACCGCCTTCTAAATGGTAGGTGGGTGAACAGGCCGTGGCTCAGGTGGTTGAGGTCCTTGATGATCTTCTTGACCTTCCTGTGACATGGGGTGTAGATGTCCTGGATGGCAGGCAGTGTGCCCCCAGTGATGCGTTGGGCAGACCGCACCACCCGCTGGGGAGTCCTGCGGTTGTGGACAGGGCAGTTGCCGTACCAGACAGTGATACAGCCCAAGAGGATGCTCGCAATGGGGCATCTGTCAGAGGTATGTGAGGGTCTTAGGGGCCAAGCTGAATTTATTCTGCCTCCTGAGGTTGAAGAGGCGCTGTTGTGCCTTTTCAGTCACACTGTCTGTGTGGATGGACCATTTCAGGTTGTCAGTGATATGCACTCCGGGGAACTTGAAGCTTTTCACCCTCTCCACTGCAGCCCTGTCGACATGGATGAGGGTGTGCTCCCTCTCCTGAAGTCCATGATCAGCTCCTTCGTTTTGTTGACGTTGATTGAGAGGTTATTTTCCTGGCATCACTCCGCCAGGGGCCTCACCTCCTCCCTGTAGGCTGTCTTGTCATTGTTGGTAATCAGGCCTACTACTGTTGTGTCGTCTGCAAACTTGATGATTGAGTTAGAGGCGTGCGTGGCCACGCAGTCATGGGTGAACAGGGAGTACAGGAGGAGACTGAGCACGCACCCTTGTGGGGCCCCATGTGTTGAGGATAAGCGTAACAGAGGTGTTGTTACCTATCTTCACCACCTGGGATGGCCTGTTAGGAAGTCCAGGATCCAGTTGCAAAGGGCGGGGTTCAGACCCAGGGCCCCGAGCTTTGTCTCTCACTGTGGAGGTATGAGCAGTCCTAGTCCCACAGCTGTATCACAAAACAATGAAGTCCATGATTAAGTCCATTCGAGAACCACTGCATTGATGTTACCATACCTTACCACTTCGTTAATACAGAAAGGGAAGCAGGTAGTCTAGCGATTAAGAGCATTGGGCCAGTAACTGCCTGGTCACTGGTTCAAATCCCCAAGCCGACTAGATGAAGTCTGATGATGTGCTCTAAAACACCTCTTGTATAGATAGATATCCACAGTTTCTACTCAATTAAAACCATGTTGAGCTACTTCTCAAGGGAACTTTTTTAGATGACCTTGAGGGTGTCCCAGAATTCTCTCTGGCAGAATTGGATCTGGTCAGCTTAAGGAGGCAGCAGGGTTCATGATGACATAGGGTATTTCCATTCAGACACCAGACACCATACTGAACAGGCACAGCCATGTTCAATAGCAAATAGGAGTGAATAGGAATTAAACATCACCTCTGTCGAAGCAATCGATCAACCTAACATAGAGCTGGTTATGCCTTTCTCTAGTCTCAACCACATTACTAGAACATTTGTTTGCCTTAGGTCACACTTGAGAAAGAACAAAGGACTTGTCAATATTCCACATATTTTCCAGCACAGGAAACTTGCGGTAATCTTTCCCAGATTTGTTTTCCCACAATAGACTTAGATTAAGCAGAATATATTCAAATGATAGCTCAAGCAAAGTCACACAATACATCTTCTCAACTTTATTAACACCGCCCCCACCATGAAATCTCTGTACATTTCAACTGTTACGAGAAACCTGTGCGGGTTGCTTCGCAACCGTTTCCTCTCAGCGCACACTCAGCAACCGGTGAAGTGTTGGTGATGTCCGCCCCCCAGTATGGTAATGTTGAGAGAAAGGTGAACACAGAGATGGTATGCACGGATAATAAATGGCATCCTTTTAAGCCAACTGTGGAGGCACTGAGAATATTTGGTGACTCTGAATGAGGGATCCATATTACAGAGGAAGAAAGAACAGTGTTTTTGTGGTCACGTTGAGCACCTGACAGCCAGAGCATTGAAATGCTGGGATTAGGTGGGAAAGTCAGCATAAATCTGACCCATCCCATATGTAATGAATCCGATCTGTGTACAGCAGAGTCCCTGCCCAACTTCATAAAAACATCTGAAACCCTCTCTTCAAACAGTATCTTAAATAATCCTCCTCTTCACCTCAACCCCCCTTCTAGCACTGACTCCACTGATAGCTATGTTATTGAGGAAACATGTACTTTCTATGCCTGTGATATGTGGTTGTCCAACCTAGCTATCTTAAAATGATTGCACTAACTATACGTCGCTCTGGATAAGAGCATCTGCTAAATGACTACAATGTAAATGTACGAACAGTGCAGAGTGAGGGGGATCCTTTTTCAATGTTTTTGGGAGGGAATCCTCAGCACCCCTAAGTGATACCATGCGTTCACATTGGCTGCATCTTCTACAGCTTAAAAAGATACAGCGCACGTTCCAATTAAGAGTCTGCATCGTCATTGAGTGCACCCACACAAAAATATGACCAATATAATTATTTGTGTGATTTTCATCAGATCTTAGCTCCTTTATTACATAGCAGCTGATTGTGAAGATATTTTGTATGGTGTGCTGGGAGATAGAGAGACAGAATGTAAAAGGCCTCAGCGCTTTCAGGCTGCGTTTACACATGCAGCCCAATTCTGATATTGTTTTCCCTAATTGGTCTTGTAACCATCAGATCAGCTCTGAAAAAGATCTGATGTGAAAAGATCTGATGTGATTGGTCAAAAGACCAATTAGTGGGAAAAAGACCAGAATTGGGCTGCCTGTGTAAACACAGCCTAGTTTCTCTGAAAACCCTTCCCACATACTGTGGTTACCATGGCCACTGGTGCGAGTTGGCTCTGTTGGTTGCTGTGGAAGTGGCCTGTGTGTGAAGGGGAGGAGAAAGAAGAGGAGAGAAGAGCAGAGACAAGAGGTGGAGGGGGCAGAGATTCTACGCCTGATTTCACACGCTGTGCACCGCTGAGTGAAGAGTGGGTGGGCTGGATGCATGTTGCCGCTCCACTCTGATCACTCCTCTCCTTTTTTCTCTCTCCACTTCACTCTCTCTGCTCCTGTCTTTCTCTCTCTTTCTCTCTCGCTCTCTCTGCCTCCATCCTCCTCCTCTTGGCATCAAGCTAGAGGGAATCTGAACGGAATATCACTGCATCACTCAAAATTAAAATAAGATTGTCAATACATTTACAGTTCTTACACTATAACTACAATATATGACTGAATAGAACATAATTATCACTCCCAAGGGTGACTGAGAATATATTGCTATGTGTTTGCGGTCTCTAAGCATGCCCAGTAGGCCAGTCAGTAAGCCCTCCATGAGCTGCTTAAGTTATACACTTTATCCTCTCCTTTAAATCAAATCAAATGTTATTGGTCACATACACATTTATTGTCATGAATCTTTCCCTGGCCTGGAGGCAGCTCTGTAGAGTGCTGGCACAGCCACAAAATCTGATTTGAAACCTAACCCTAACCATACTGCCAACCCTAATGCCCAACCTTGAATTAAGACCTAAAAGCTTGTTTTCATGAATTTTTACAATATAGACAATTTTGACTTTGCAGCTGTCCCATCTTGCGGAACTTGCTCAGTTCTGCCTCCAGGACAAGATTCATGACAATAAACATCAACTTGCTCTCCTCTGCCTCCTCTGTCTCAATTAGAGATGGTTCTATGTTGATGTAATCAGATGGGGCTTTCAGTGAGGACCTTTAACAGAATGACTGGTAATGAAATGCTGTCCCTCAGGCGACATCAAACTGGGCACACACTGGTTGAATCAACGTTGTTTGCATGTCATTTCAAGGAAATGACGTTGAGCCAACGTGGAATAGATGTTGAATTGACATCTGTGGCCAGTGGGATGGCTTTGTGTCAGTGATGGCACTGATTGAGGGAGACTAATAAGCATGAAAGCCGGACACTGAACAATGCACTCTGTCAGACACTACTGAACTACAAAGGGTTTCTCCATGGTGAAGGGATATAGGCCTGTTACTATTAACATTTGCAACAGGTTGATGTCCTACCTGATGGGCTGAAAAATGGCCCCTAGTCTCTTGTATAGCTTTACTTATATAAAAGTGTTTTGTCACAAATACATAGTACTGTATGTGAGTGGGAGAATGTATGGGCTTCGTTTTGCTGTATGTACTGTATGTGAGAGTGGTTATGTTGACAGTCCTATTTAGTGTGGATCTTCAAGTGTGTGTGTGCGTGTTTGTGTGTGTGTGGATGGGAAGTGTGTACTCCTATACTGTAGCCATGACACCGAGCAGCAATGTGCCCTTTTCTCTCCATTAGTGATGGATAGCTCTGTCCAGTGAGGAGAGTTGCCACTGGGCTGTTTCCATGTAGGAGCACCACTGGTGGCTATTTCTCCATTACAGCACAATAACATACAGTTACAATAAACAGCCTGTGAATCAATGATATCCCACTGACTTGTTGTCATGGAAACACCAGCACTGGGATAAATAGCACAACACATAGACAAAGGCTGAAGGGCCTGAATCAATGGGGGATTGCACAGGTTATGTAACTGTAGCGGATTGGGGCCTAAATGAGTGGGTATCTAGTGGTGCATGTCTTATTCACATGGGGACATAAATCCACTGCTTTTGGCCACCTCCAATCAGAGGGCCTCTTCCTTTGTCCCCCCAGAGAGGCTCCAGTGAGGAAGGCCCTGGGGCTTGGTGGCATGGCAACACACTGCATTGCACCCCTCCTACTCACACTGGGAGCGAGAGGGCACTGAGAACTCATCAGGGTGATATGTTTGGGACTGGACACAGTTAGGAATGATATACTGAGCACCGCAATATATCAGGGACAAATACTGTAGTGTAGAAAACAACGGACAACCAAATCTTTAGACTGAGGAGTTATATAAGGAGTATGTGTGGGAGGAGAGCATCTTGTGACTGAACATTGAAGCATAAGTGAGACTTGTGTGGGTGTAATGTGTAAATTCATGCATGTGCGCTGGTGGGGTTATCACACTATGTATCACGAACTTACCTTGGTTGGTCTCTCCATTTCATCCTGTTGGTCAACCCCCCCACCAAGCTCAGTAATGGACATGAGAAAATGGAATTACTTAGACTACATGTTCACTTTAAGTGTGTCTCTGATCTTTAGAAGATAATGGTGGTGGGGTGATGGGGGGGCTAAAGGCTTTTATCCAATCATCTGAGACCAGGAAAAACATTCACAAGGCTTCAGGGGGCACTTAAACAATTAGTCATGGAGAAAGAAGACCCCGCTTACTACACCTGTGTCTGTCTGTCTGTCTGTCTGTCTGTCTGTCTGTCTGTCTGTCTGTCTCTCTGTCTGTCTGTCTGTCTGTCTGTCTGTCTGTCTGTCAAATTAAAACCAAACCTGGGAACGATTTATATCATAGAAATATAAAGTCCTCTAATCAGTACAACAATAAATAATGTACCATGAACATTAAATAGCACTCCCCAAATATTATAATCAGATAAAGCACTTCCCATATATTATAATTCGATAAAGCACTGCCTATATATTATAATCAGATAAAGCACTGCCCATATATTATAATTCGATAAAACACTGCCCATATATCGTAATTAGATAAAGTTAGATCAATAACAAGCGTCATTATCCCTGGAAGAGGTCCTGATAGGTTAATATGCACGCTTTAAGCCTTACAGGACTATAGCCTCCTGCTGTGTTGAGTGAAGCTTCTCTCTCTCTGAGACTGTATTCCCATGCAGAGTAGTAGGAGACTCTGGGCTCAATATTGGAGCATAAGCCCTTGAGTTTAATCAGGTCTCTCTGTCAGCTAAGAGGATCCTGCCCTGCTCCTGCTCACATTTGGGATTTAACACCGCACTGCGTGCTGGGTAAAAAGCAGGCCTGAATGAATGTTGTTACTTAGATAGACTTGACTGGGTGATGATGAGATGGTATTGGCATAAGGCAAGGTAGAGAGGGGTCAAGCCAGGGGAAGCTGGGAGTCAACAACATAGTGTCAAGACAGAGTCACAGGTCAGAGTTAGAATACGGCTTGAGCAGACTGCCACAGAGGGAGAGGATACAGGTGAGATTATGAGGTGAGAGAGAGAGACAGACAGACAGAAAGCAGAGAGAGAGAGAGAGAGAGAGAGAGAGAGAGACAGACAGAAAGCAGAGAGATAGAGAGAGAGAGAGAGAGAGAGAGAGAGAGAGAGAGAGAGAGAGAGAGAGAGAGAGAGAGAGAGAGAGAAAGGAGAGCCATGGAGATAAGGAGATAAACACACACTGGGTCTAGGCTGGGTAGGCTGGGTCTAATGAATCGAACACACACACACTCTAATGGGTTATCAATACTCCTAACTTGCGATTCAGTGTGATGGTGCAGTCGGACTCTGTCTGGATTTCTCTGTGTTTAATTGGAACAGGGAAAATGAGGTAAACAATCACGTGACCTTACACAACATTATCCAGATCATGTGACCTTACACAACATTATCCAGATCACGTGACCTTACACAACATTATCCAGATCACATGACCTTACGCAGCATTATCCAGATCACATGACCTTACGCAGCATTATCTAGATCACATGACCTTACGCAGCATTATCCAGATCACATGACCTTACGCAGCATTATCCAGATCACATGACCTTACACAACATTATCCAGATCACGTGACCTTACACAACATTATCCAGATCACATGACCTTACGCAGCATTATCCAGATCACATGACCTTACGCAGCATTATTCTGGACCAGAGGAAACAGAAAAGGGACAAAAGCAATTATATTTTCTCTCTTGTATTAACTGTTGAATAGGGAATTGGAATTGAATTCTAATATCATAGGTATTTCATGGTTTTATTCATTGCATTCAATTTTGAGAAGAAAAGCAATGAGAATCAGCAAAGCACAAAGTTGCCAAAGAATAGATGCTGCTCTGCCAGCCTGAATGTAACATTCAAAATGTTCAGAGTCGGAAAGCATTGATGAGGACAAAAAGGTACTATTTGGATAAGCTTTCACATAAAAAAGGTACTATTTGGATAAGCTTTCACATAAAAAAAGGTACTATTTGGATAAGCTTTCACATAAAAAAAGGTACTATTTGGATAAGCTTTCACATACAAATGTACTATTTGGATAAGCTTTCACATAAAAAAAGGTACTATTTGGATAAGCTTTCACATACAAAAAAGGTACTATTTGGATAAGCTTTCACATAAAAAAAGTCACACAATTTCAAACTGTCTACATAATAGATTCAGATATAATTAAAACAATATCAAAACAGTCACCACGCCTCTGCTTTGATTAAAAGCTGAGGGATGGGCCTGCAAACATGTAACCACTAAAAATTCACAGACAGAGCAATAGGTGCAAGGACTGATCATCCATGATAAAAATTATAGTTTTAACCTTGTTTTGAGGCTGTTTATACTGTTTGTTTACATTTACATTGTTTACAAACGTTGGAGTAAAAACAAGCTTATTTTTGCGTTTCTGATGGGGCATTTATACCGAGTGTACAAAACATTAGGAACACCTGCTCTTTCAATGACAAAGACTGACCAGGTGAAAGCTATGATCCCTTATTAATGTTACTTGTTATTTCCACTTCAGTGTAACTGAAGGAGAGGAGACAGGTTAAAAAATTATTTTTAAGCCTTGAGACAATTGAGATATGGATTGTGTGTGTGCCATTCAGAGAAGTAAATGGGCAAGACAAAATATTTAAGTGCCGTTGAACGGGGTATGGTAGTAGGTGCCAGGCTCACCGGTTTGTTTCAAAAACTGCAACGCGGCTAGATTTTTCACGCTCAACAGTTTCCTGTGTGTATCAAGAATGGTCCATCACCAACTCAATAATATGAAGGTGTTCTTATTGTTTTGTACACTCAGTGTATAAGTTATATTCTTCAAGAATCATTGGGTATATCTTTTTAAGTCCAGCAAATGGATGTAACAACTAAGGACTCTAGCTTTACAGCATTGTATTTTTTTTAATGTATTTTTCAGAAAGGTTGGGGAGGAAACAATCAATTGAGAAAGATAAAGCTTCAGATGGGAGGGGAAGGATAATACCCACAGAGACAGGAGGTAACAGTGATGTGGTAGAAGTACTGGAGAGGATGTGGTTAGAGAGCATTAGTGAAATGAATGAAGGGAGTTCCTCAGAAGCTCTTCTTCTTGTCGATGGATCTCTCATTGGAGAACGAGGTCGGGGTGATGAGACAGCTGGTACTCCTCTCCTTAATCAGCCACACCTTCTTGTGAAGAGAGAAAGGGAGAGAGGGGGGGAGAGAGGGGGGGATAGAAAGAAAAATAAGTTACTCTGTTAGCCACCACTCTCTTATGTCAATGATGGTCATTTTATTAGGCGACACACTGCTTGTGTTTCCCATAAATAAATATCACTCTGCTCTATTCTCCTGTTGGCTGTTTTCTCTAAGCTACTACATGATTGGTTTAAATCCTGTTTATTTCAACAGCTAACCACGTTTTGTATATTCTCCAATATAACCAGTGAATCTGGAGCTTGGGAACACACATTCCATTGCTAAAATGAACTTTGAGAGTTTGAGCATGCTGTAGACAGCCGGAAATCTGAGGTTCCCGAGAGACTCCTCTGTTCAGCAAACAGTGCCTAAATAAGGCTTCTGACATTTCCGATTGACACAGGGAAGGCAGGCTTTCTAATACAGATGGCCAATCTATGGGGCCGACACTAGATTGACGGTGTCCCCCTATAGTATAGTTCCTCTATCGCGTGCAATTTGTGCCATGTCAAACAGCTGTGGGCATACATTAAAACTTCAACCTCTGTTTCAGATGACTGGTAAAAATGGTTCAGCAACATGATCCTAACCTCTATCACCAAGGACAAATTAGTCCCAGCCCCAGCCAGCCTGGGTACAGTGCATAGCAAGCAATTTTCCTTGGCACCATCTCTAGTGTTCTCTATGACAAAAGACTTTGAGAAAAACACAACTGAACTGAATTGAACTGAACTCAGCTCAGTCTTAAATTTAAACCTCAGTTTGCCATGGGGCCTGTCTCAGAGAGGAGCAACAGGCAGCATGCTTATTCACAGTATATAGTGTGTGACTGAGTGACTGAGAACCCGTCACTCATGTCGCTGCAAGGCCAACTACTAAGGGCTACATTATTTCCTAGGCTGTGTAGATTAGTGGAGAGATTGTAGAGGATCAATGGTCCACATGTGGTCACGTTCTAAAGCACGTTCTGGTACGATGGGAGTTTAGACCACAGAGACATAATGCCGTAGGGGCTACCCATAGGGTGCCAGAGAGCTGACTGACAGCTGCCTGCATGACAGAGAGAGACAGATGGAGAGAAAGAGAGAGAGAGAGGGACAAGGCAACGTCTCCATCTACTGCCTTCTCTGCTCTGCTCTAGTGTTACACACAGCCAGCCCACAAACTGCAGATTGAACAGCAATCGCAGGGCTTAGAGGTTAGCTCTAAGACTCCCACTGCATCAGGGACCTGCTAATCTCCAATGACTTCCCTCTGTGAAATAAAATGTATTGAACCCAAAACAGTGTGAGCACAAGGACGGTCGCCTCTCTACTGTCACATATCATGTGTCTGTGGCTATTTTCCTTGTTGAAGGCATGTGCCCTACTTGTTTAAGTAATAGAGCGGCTTTGATATCTTCAACTCTTAGGTTGAACTTCTCGAGCAAAGCCAGTCCACCCCCTACTAATTGAATTACCCCAATTTAGAAGACTGCATGAACTGATCTAATAAGCACACGAGAAGAGAAAAACATATGGTCACAGTGTGACGTGATGGTGGGTTGATAACACTGGCCTGGTCTCTGAGCACCACCCACTGTGTCAACGCCTGCCTGCCTGCCTGCCTGCCTGCCGACTGACTTACTGACTGGCCAGGCCTCTTTCCCCACACACTTGAGGAAATTAGATAACATAAACCAGCGTATGGGAAGGAATTCAATGTGTTGCAGAAACAACTATGGCTCTAACTAATGAGCCCATCTAGTGGGAGACATTGCGTTGTTCCTGGAGAGCAATCTAAACAGGGCCTGTCTAGCTAATGGCTCTGTATGGTGTATAATCAAATTAGCCTTCCAATACTCTGCCAAGGTTAACCGGCACCAGGTCAGCTACAACATTTCCTGCTTAAAACAACCAGGTTGATACGGTCAAATAAAATATAACCCTGCTGTAAAAAAACAGCATAGGCTGCGTTTTGGACACTGGTGACCAGCCTTTGTTGCATTTTTGCTGGTCACGAACCTTTGCTGGGTTTTTGCTGGTGACCAGCCTTCGCTGTGTTTTTGCTGGTCATCAACCTTCGCTGTGTTTTTGTTGGTGACCAACCTTTGCTGTGTTTTTGCTGGTCATCAACCTTCGCTGTGTTTTTGTTGGTGACCAACCTTTGCTGTGTTTTTGCTGGTGACCAACCTTCAATGTTTTTTTGCTGGTCACCAACCTTTGCTGTGTTTTTGCTGGTGACCAACCTTCGCTGTGTTTTTACTGGTGACCAACCTTCGCTGTGTTTTTGCTGGTGACCAACCTTCGCTGTGTTTTTGCTGGTCACCAACCTTTGCTGTGTTTTTGCTGGTGACCAACCTTCAATGTTTTTTTGCTGGTCACCAACCTTTGCTGTGTTTTTGCTGGTGACCAACCTTCGCTGTGTTTTTACTGGTGACCAACCTTTGCTGTGTTTTTGCTGGTGACCAACCTTCACTGTGTTTTTGCTGGTCACCAACCTTTGCTGTGTTTTTGCTGGTGATCATCCTTCGCTATGTTTTTGCTGGTGACCAACCTTCGCTGTGTTTTTGCTGGTGATCAACCTTCGCTGTGTTTTTGCTGGTGACCAATCTTTATATACCATAAGGAGACTAGTTTTTACCTAATACAGGCCTGCAAGTCACATTATGCTGGCTTGCAAAGTGATGTTTAATTCCTATTGGAATCCAGTCAGAGTGTGGATATCCAACAAATGTAACTTTTATTCTCCTGCAACCTGCATTCAGAATGACTGCCAGGGATAGAAAGATCAATAAACGAGACTACCCTAAGCATCTCAACTGGAATAACCATTTCAGTAACGGGTGCAATAAGTCCAACTAACATATTTAATTTGTTTAGATTTGTGGAGCACAAGATACACTCATTGATTAATTCATCAATGTACATGCAAAAAACACAGATATTGTAACAAACAATTCTAAAACTCATAATAGAGCATGCTGGGGAATATGATAATGATGGGGATGGATTTGCCAGCTAGACAGATCAGCATGGACCAGCATGGACCAGCTTGGTCACCAGCATACCAGCATACCAGCATAAACTGGTCACCAGCATACCAGCATCACCAGCTAGTCGACCAGCCTAACCAGCTAGACCATGCTGGTCAGACCAGCTTGAAAAACATCCAACCAACATGGACCAGCTTGATATTTAGGCTGGTCTATGTAGTTTTCTTCAGCAGGGAAACAATGCTATATTTACATGTATATGTATGGATTATAATATGAGATGTTTTATTTAACTGTAGCCTTCCAATTGGTGAATTCTGCAGCAGGAAATCTGGAATGTGCCTTTGATCTATGTAAGTGAGAGAGTTAACCAGCTGTGGGAGTGGCTGATACTCTGAACACAGCCACATCCCTGATGTCAAAATAACATGCTCCCAGCATGAACGCCTGAAAGTCCCTGAGTTTATGGGAAGAGAGAGCAGGGGGAGGGGCTGTGGCAGGAGGGTGATATTGTGAATTCATATGTACTGTACAAACTCACACAATTTCACCCCTCTGTCATTTCTACATTCATAAAAAAAATGAAGAATTCCTTCTGTGTGAGAGCTTAGGTATGGTAGGGTGTGTGTGTGTGTGTGTGTGTGTGTGTGTGTGTGTGTGTTCTATGGGAGGTGAGTGAGCTATATGGAATGTGGGGGGCATCTGAGATGAGCAGTGTCAGTTCCATGATGGTACCAACATGGATTCCTTACTGATGGCTGTTGTTTGTCCATTAAGAGATAAAGAAACCTAAACAGCAACATTATCCGAAACCCTTCCAGAGGAAATCCTACCAGGGTCAAAATGAAATCTCTGAGCGAATCTGAGCTCTCGAATAGGCTGAAAACCCCCATCCACAAACAGTCATCAGCCCAGCCAAACAGCTGCATGCAGTGCATTAGATAGAGCTGCAGTGATTAGAGTATTCCCATAGAGAGCGCTTTAGAGAGGACTGGCTTTAGTTTGGCCTTCATCAGAACAGGGCTAAGAGGGATTACATGGGCCAGACTCCAGACCATCTGTGTCCCTGCCGCGCCACTCGCTGACCAGCGGTCTTAGCCGCCAAGCCCCTCCACCGCCCTGTTCCTCCTCCTTACTACTTTATCATCCTCCGTCATCACTCACTCCCTGATCACCCTCTGCTTCTCCCTCTTTTCTTCTCATTCCCAATCTCCCTCCCTCCATCCCTCCCTGGTGTTTGTAGGTCTCTTCCTACACAGAAGTTGTACAGATTTGGGCCACAGGACTCAGGGAAGAGGAGAGCTATGTCAGTTATAGCAGACAGCAGGTCAGTCCCACAGTGCTGTGTACATGGTACAACACATACAGAGAGCTAAAACACCATCCACTTTCCTCCAGTCTACAAAACACACCCAGGAACACATCTGCTTTCTGTGATTACTTTCACTGATTTTAGGGAAGAGAGAACACACACACATAAAAAATATCTGCCACTCCCTGTTTGATACAGCCTGCTAGCCTAAATCAGCTGGCAATATAATCCCAACACAGAACAGAGTAGGATAGGGAAAGGGTAGTGGAATATGAAACCAGAGAAAAACACTCTGCTACAAGGCAGCAGTTTAGCAGCATACTGTCCAATAGCTTTAGACATTATTGCAGTATTTGTCAACTTATTTGTTAAAGCAATAATCTTGTTAATGATCTGAGTAGAATAAATTGTAGCTGTATAGCTGACTGAATTATCTCAAGAGGTATGGATGCAGCAGCCATGTATATATATATATATATATATATATATATATATATATATATAGGACGAGTTCATCCATCCACCCAGAATGACTGTGGCCTAAAATAACAATTAGGAAGGAAATCATGTCATATCAGGAAACACAAAAGCTGACTGACACTGGCCAAACCACTCTCTCTCTCCTCACCAGACATCAGCACAAATTGGAGATAATTCCATTAGGGCTCTTTAAATAGAGGTTTTATGGCCTAGGAATGGCAATGTTACCATAGCAGCCCACACAGCTGGGCTTTGTGACTAGGCACCAGGATGAGTTCTCCAGAACACTCAACAGAGCTGAGCTCGGGAAGACTCCCCTGCTGAGTCCCAAAGTCCCTGTTCTGTTTTTCTGCTTCAACTGTCTGTGGAGAAACAGGATCAGCCCTTACACTCTTGTACAGGAGTCGTAAAAGAAAACCACACATGAACACACACACGCACACACATAAAGTGTATCCCACAGGAAAGGAGAGACGTGATCTGTGAAGGCTTGGCATTTCCAACGAGCGTGCTCTATATCAAAGAACCCTTCAGAGTGAGAAAAGATTTAAAGCTTAGTATTTGGCACGCATTGAAAGAAATCTTGAAAGACTGAAGTTAACTATTTGGCAGATATACTTCAGTCCAAGCTGCACACAGAGCAACAACAACAAAAACTGATCTGTAAAAACGTTGTCTCCTACAGCGTATCAACAGTGTGTGTATGTGTGTGTGTGTGTGTGGTTAGTTACAAGAATTTCTGTGAGGTGCAGTAAGCATTAGAGTGGGTGTGGGGAGCAGCCTCTCACAGCTCTCTGTGGAACACTCAAGATTATGATGTCATCTTTGTGAGCCGCATCAACCCTGATGACATCAGATTCACATCTGGATGAGAGAGCCGCCTCTGAACCTGCTGGTGAGATCATCTCTACCAAGACACTCACTCCCTGGCCATTCAACAGGGAGGGACAGGATATGAACAACTGAAAGAGAGAAAGAAAGAGAGGAAAAAGAGAACAGACCGTCCCCTACAGACTATGCAGGTTTCCATCACCTCCCCAAACGGATTCTCAAATGGACAATTTCTGACAAACTCTCTGATAATAGGAAACAGTAATCAGCTAACTTGTGTTAAAGCCAACACCAACAACATCAATAAAAAAAAACTGTTCATACCACAATAACTAACAAAGATCAGTAAAAAAATATAAGTCTGGGTAATAGCATTTAACTAGGAAGGAAAATGCAGTATTAATCTTGTCATATTTCCCTCCCAGAAAAACTGATTGTATTCGGGCGTTCTAGTGGACGGCTATGCCAAAACACTATCTCATCACTATAGAATGTGCAGGCAGTGGTCTGTGATTGCTCTGCCCAAATCAGAACAGAGGAAAATAAAGCCAATCAGATCTATGGGGCTAGACAGACTTGAGGATTGTGAGGATTGTAAAAACAATGACCACAGAGTAAACTTTGACTCCAAAGTCCATGTAGTAAGTTCAGTTCTATAACACTAAATCTGACCAACAAAACTGTAAGGGTCTATGGAACGCTGGAACTCGTCAATATAGGCAAAGAGAGCCACCTGCTGGTGTAATAAAAGCAAAGCATTAAGACCGATCAGAGATGGGAAGGGACGATTGGCACTGCATAGAGCCCCACAGCGGAGGTGTCATGATACCCATTAAACCTAGCGGTCAAACAGGGAAATGGTTCCAATATTTATTCTAGTTCGCAGAATTGTCATTTCATTTCTACACTCTTGTCAAAACGTCACGCCAGGGTAAGCCTACACGAAACACAGCCCTTATTTTAAGTGTTTCTAAAATCGCCTATGGGAAAAATGAATGGTGGAAAAAGGATTGGAACCATTTCCCTGTTTGAATGCTAGGTTTTAAGGGTGTTATGAGACATACTGTGGTACACTATTCTGTATCACTCGCAGAAGGGTATTTCCACAAATATAATGCATTTTGGGTAGTGTAACTTAGTAAAAAAAAAAGAGAATTTCACCTCATTTTAACATTGTCATAAAGAGCACATGTTCAACTTAAAACAAACATAACATTTCCATCTCAAGGAGTTAAATGAAAGAAATGACTATAGTAAGTGACATTAAAGGAACTGGATTTTCATCTTACATCAGCCATAAATCCCCTTATGACAGGGGGAATGGAAGCTTGTTGTGTGCAACAGGGAGGGACAATTGAATGCAATCTTTTAAAAAATATGTAAATTGTTAACATGTCTAGCCTACAGTGCATTCGAAAAGTATTCAGACCCCTTGACATTTTGTTACATTACAGACTTATTATAAAATGGATTAAATCATTTTCCCCTCATTAATCTACACATAATAGCCCATTATGACAAAGCAAAAACAGTTTATATGAATTTTTTGCAAATGTATTTGAAAAAAAAAAAACTGAAATATCACATCTACATAATTATTCAGACCCTTTACTCAGTACTTTGTTGAAGCACCTTTGGCAGCGATTACAGCCTTGAGTCTTCTTGGGTATGATGCTACAAGTTTGGCACACTTGTATTTGGGGAGTTTCTCCCATTCTTCTCTGCAGATCCTCTCAAGCTCTGTCAGGTTGGATGGGGAGCGTTGCTCCACAGCTATTTTCATGTCTCTCCAGAGATGTTCCATCGGGTTCAAGTCCGGGCTCTGGCTTGGCCACTCAAGGACATTCAGAGACTTGTCCCGAAGCCACACCTGCGTTGTCTTGGCTGTGTGCTTAGGGTTGTTGTCCTGTTGGAAGGTGAACCTTCGCCGCAGTCTGAGGTCCTGAGCTCACTAGAGCAGGTTTTCATCAAGGATCTCTCCTTATATTGCTCCATTCATCTTTCCCTCAATCCTGACTAGTGACCCATTCCCTGCCATTGACAAACATTCCCACAGCATGATGATCCCACCACCATGCTTCACCGTAGGGATGGTGCCAAGTTTCCTCCAGACTCATGACGCTTGGCATTCAAGCCAAAGAGTTCAATCTTGGTTTCAACTGACCAGAGAAACTTGTTTGTCATGGTCTGAGAGTCCTTTAGGTGCCTTTTGGGAAATTCTAAGCAGGGGGTCCTTTTACTGCAAGAGTCTTGGTGGTACCAAACTTCTTCCATGTAGGAATGATGGAGGCCACTGTGTTCTTGATGACCTTCAATGCTGCAGAAATGTTTTGGTACCTTTCCCAAGATCAGTGCCTCGACACGATCCTGTCTCAGAGCTCTACAGATAATTCCTTCATCCTCATGGCTTGGTTTTTGCTCTGACATGCACTGTCAACTGTGGGACCTTATATAGACAAGTGTGTTCCTTTCCAAATCATGTCCAATCAATTTAATTTACCACAGGTGGACTCCAATCAAGTTGTAGAAAAATCTCAAGGATGATCAATGGAAACCGGATGCACCTGAGCTCAATTTCGAGTCTCATAGCTAAGGGTCTGAATGCATATTTGATTTTTAAAACATTTTCATACATTTCTGAAAACCTGTTATCGCTTTGTCATTATGGGGTATTGTGTGTAGATTGATGCCGAAAATGTTTTATTTAATCGTAACAAAATTTGAAAAAAGGGAAAGTGTCTGAATACACTGAATCTGTTTTATTTACTTATTTATTTTACCCCCTTTTTCTCCCTAATTTCAATCTTGTGTCATCGCTGCAACTCCCTAACGGGCTCGTGAGTCCTCTGAAACATGACCTGCCAAACCGCGCATCTTAACTCCCACCCGCTTAACCTGTTTAGGATAGGGGGCAGTATTTTCACGGCCGGATAAAAAACGTACCCGATTAAATCTGGTTATTACTCCTGCCCAGAAACTAGAATATGCATATAATTATTTTATTTGGATAGAAAACACCCTAAAGTTTCTAAAACTGTTTGAATGGTGTCTGTGAGTATAACAGAACTCATATGGCAGGCCAAAACCTGAGAAGATTCCATACAGGAAGTGCCCTGTCTGACCATTTCTTGTCCTTCTATAGCCTCTTTATCGAAAATAGAGGATCTCTGCTGTAACGTGACATTTTCTAAGGCTCCCATAGGCTCTCAGAAGGCGCCAGAACGGGGACTCTGCAGTCCCTGGGCGAAAAACAGTAGGGGTTTTGGAAAGTGGTCGTTCTGAGAACAATGACACGGGTGCGCGCGTGCATGTGAAGACTCTATTTTCTATTTTCAGTGTTTGAACGAAAACAAGGTCTCCCGGTCGGAAAATTATCGCTATTTTATGAGAAAAATCGCATAAAAATTGATTTTAAACAGCGTTTGACATGCTTCGAAGTACGGTAATGGCGCGTCACCCTTCGGATAGTGTCTTGAACGCAAGAACAAACGCAGCTATTTGGATATAACTATGGATTATTTGGAACCAAAACAACATTGGGTGTTGAAGTAGAAGTCCTGGGAGTGCATTCTGACGAAGAACAGCAAAGGTAATCCAATTTTTCTTATAGTAAATCTGAGTTTGGTGAGTGCCAAACTTGGTGGGTGTCAAAATAGCTAGTCATGATGGCCGGGCTATCTACTCAGAATATTGCAAAATGTGCTTTCACCGAAAAGCTATTTTAAAATCGGACACCGCGATTGCATAAAGGAGTTCTGTATCTATAATTCTTAAAATAATTGTTATGTTTTTTGTGAACGTTTATCGTGAGTAATTTAGTAAATTCACCGGAAGTTTTCGGTGGGTATGCTAGTTCTGAACGTCACATGCTAATGTAAAAAGCTGGTTTTTGATATAAATATGAACTTGATTGAACAAAACATGCATGTATTGTATATCATAATGTCCTAGGAGTGTCATCTGATGAAGATCATCAAAGGTTAGTGCTGCATTTAGCTGTGGTTTTGGTTTTTGTGACATTATATGCTAGCTTGAAAAATGGGTGTGTGATTATTTCTGGCTGGGTACTCTCCTGACATAATCTAATGTTTTGCTTTCGTTGTAAAGCCTTTTTTAAATCGGACAATGTGGTTAGATAAAGGAGAGTCTTGTCTTTAAAATGGTGTAAAATAGTCATATGTTTGAAAAATTGAACGTTTTTGGATTTCTGAGGTGTTTGTAATTCACGCCACGCTCTATCATTGGATATTGGCGAGGCGTTCCGCTAGCGGCACATCTAGATGTAAGAGGTTAACCCAGAAACACCAATGGAAACACCGTTCACCTGACCACCGAGGTCAGCCTGCAGGCACCCGGCACACCACAAGGAGTCGCTAGAGCGTGATGAGCCAAGCAAAGCCCCCCAGGCCAAACCCTCCCCTAACCCGGACGACGCTGGCCAATTGTGTACCGCCCTATGGGACTCCCGATCACCGCTGGTTGTGATACAGCCCGGTATCGAACCCGGGTCTGTAGTGACGCTTCTAGCACTGTGATACACTGCCTTAGACCACTGCGCCACTCGGGAGGCACACTGTATCTTCCTATGGGTAACAGGGTTGAAGTATTATGCTCAAGCCTCAAGTACAAAAAGCTCTTTGGATGTAAACAAAGGACTAACTGCATTGTTGTAAACAAGACCCCACCTGTGGGGCAGAAGGTGGGTGTAATTATGCAGCAGCAAGCTCTTATGTTGTTAGAACCTGTCGGCTGTGTCATTGAAGGCAAGTATAAATCAGTGACTTTTAGCAAGCAAGTGGTACTTTGCTTATTTAGAGAAGAGCAATACGCTTAAAAAAAAAACACACAGCAATGGACACTTGCAAGAACCAAAATTATGAAACACAGATCATTTTACAGTATGGTCACTCACAACGGGAATACTGTGGAATTTAGAACTACAAGCAACTTGAAGACACCAACCAAATATCTCAATTTGCGGAACACAATTTGGCACCAGCTGCGCGATTGGACATGGTGAACTTAACCTTTGTCCAGAATAATATCAGGAAGAACTGGCAACCTAAAAGCTTCGGTAATGTGCCCCTTTGTACACTAGATGTCAGACTAACCATACTGTCTAATTTGGCCCACACCTCTACTGCTGTTTTACACATATTTCCTCAAAACAACATAATGGAGAGCTATAGGAAATGCCAGCCGTTGGAAAAAAAGTGCACAAGCAAAACGCATACAGTCAATTGTCAAAGTCTGTGGTAGTGAGTGCATTAGTGCTGGAAAAGAGCATTTAGGTGAAGGTTCAGAAAATGACTGGCTCTATCGGATGGAAACAACATTTGATTTGCTAGATCCCCCCAGGGACGACATACAAACAAACATAACCTACTTAACCTGTAAAATACAGTGCAGTGTGAAAATATACCCAACACACACAGACAATTACACACATGTGTAAATCAGATGCACACACGTCACGCACGCATGCACGCACACACATACACACACACAGAGAGATACTGATGCACATCAAACAGCACAGCAGTAAAACTCTTAGGAGTAATATTATTTTTTTAAACAGCATCATGAACAAACCCATATCCACATAGTATAAGCCCAGTACGGTGGATATTAGCCAGGCAGGTCCTGGATCAGTCATTAATACAGTACCATATCCCAGTGAAGCAATTTTATTTTACCCCGAATTGTGGTCTGTTTTTATGAGGGTTGAAATATAATGTGATTTAGATAGAGGGCTTTATAAAATCCTCAGATAAAGTGTCCCATTTTTTTTGTTATTTTGTCCAGCATATTTTTGGCACAACGCCCGTCTGATACAAAGTGACAGGAGAAATGTAAACACATTAACACAGAGTAAGAGCAAATGACCTAAGTAGGCTACTGTAGCCGTTGGCAATGCAGTACTGAATAAAATAGAGCATTGTGGACTGTGAACCTAAGGATGGTATTTGCTGTAGAGGGAAGCAAATGGATGTTCTGGGTTTGAACATGAATGTTCACTTTTCTAAACCGGAAAGTATCAGTTGTAGTTTAGAATATAATTAAGTTATATTTATGCAAATGAATTTTTCTCCTGGAGATGCTGTATTTGAATTTGAAAGTGGTAGTAAGCATGAATATATTTGCATGTAAATATTCCCTTGGATATGTAACATGACCATTGCCTGGGTTTGGAAATGTGAGTAAATGTCATACACACAAACACACACGTGCACACACACATATATACATACAGCTAGCAGGTCACCAGACTCACCCTCAGACACAAACACACACACTCATCAATAATGTGGGATCACTTATAGGAAAACTCCACCCAAAAACTATATTTTGGTATTTGTTTCATTAGTTTATTGTTGATATTGTCCCAAAATGTTTTGCATGTCAGCAATCAAGTTTTCATAGATATATAACTTTCACAATAGAGAAATACAGCCAGTATGATGCAGTTGTCATCATATGATACACAGAAATACATCCAGTATGATGCATGATGCATAACGCAGTATTATGCATCATACCAGCTGTATTTCTGTATATCATATGATGTCAAATGCATCATACTGGCAGTATTTCTTTATTTTGAAAGTTATATATCTTGAAAACTTGATTGCTGACATGCAAAACATTTTGGGACTATATCAACAATGGACTAATGAAACAAATACCAAAAGATAGTTTTTAGGTGGAGTTTTCCTTTAAAGCCAGGCAGTGAAGGGCTTTGGAGCATTGTCGCCTCAGCTCCCTCCGTCAACCAGCCACTCTACATCTGGGTGAGCTTGTCTGCTTTTGCGTCATTTGGCCCACTGAAAATGTTAAGCTGTGGGATTTCAACAGGGCAGACTTTAGTGAATTCAGAGTGACAGGGTTCAAGATGCGTTTCAGTGAGCCAATGTGTACAGACAATCTAGGAAAATACCAGGCGATCAGTAGATGATGTCCCCTAAGCTTCAAATGCCTGTCCAGAACACACAGTAATCCACAGAGAGCTCATGCTATCAACACACACACACATACACACAGCTGGCAGGTCACCAGACTAACCCCCCCCCCCACACACACACACACACACACACACACACACACACACACACACACACACACACACACACACACACACACACACAAACGCACACCAGTGGAGGCTCATAATAATGTCTGGGTCGGAGCGAATGGAATGGCATCAAACACATAGAAACAATGTATCTGATACCATTCCACTTATTCTGCTCCAGCTATTACCACAAGCCCGTCCTCTCCAATTAAGGGTCCACCAACCTCCTGTGAGACACACACACAATAAGCCCAGTATGGTGGCAATTAGCCAGACAGGTCCTAGATCAGTCAGTAATGTAGTAACGATTTTTTTACCCTGAATTGTGATCTGTTTGTATGAGGGTGGAAACATAACGTGATTTAGATAGAGGGATTTAGCAAATCCTCAGATAAAGTGTCCCATTTTTTAGATATTTTTTCCAGCACATTTTTGGCACAACGCCTGTCTGATACAAAGTGACATGAGAAATGTAAACACATTAACACAGAGTAAGAGCAAATGACCTAAGTAGGCTACTGTAGCCATTGGCAATGCAGTACTGAATAAAATAGAGCATTGTGGACTGTGAACCTAAGGATGGTATTTGCTGCAGGGAGAAGCAAATGGATGTTGTGGGTTTGAGCATGAAGGTTCACTTTTCTAAACCGGAAAGTATCAGTTGTAGTTTAGACTATAATGAAGTAACATTTATGCAAATGTTAGATAAGCTGTATTCGAATTTGAAAGTGGTAGTAAGCATGAATATATTTGCGTGTAAAGATATTCCATTGGATATGTAACATGAGTATTGCCTGGGATTGGAAATGTGAGTCAATGTGGGTGGGAGTATTTATCTTCTGGGATCTGGAGTGGAAATAATTTCAAAGGGTTAGGAATGGCACATCTGTGCTATTTATACTTTTGCCCTCAAAGTCATTGTGGTGTTGATGCTGCAGGCAAAGTTCCGTCAGGAGTCCAGTTCAGCTCATGTTTCTGAGTC